>NC_069500.1:2189824-2312770 GCF_027579735.1 Bombina bombina
TATTTTTCATTTTCATAGATCCCTCTGGTGATATTCTTTTTGTTAGTACCACCTTACTGGGTGCTAATTTTTGTTTGATGGTTAGAGCTCTTCTAAAGGTCAAATTGGGAGAGTCTTGTATAATATTATTTAGCAGGTGATCTTTCAAAAGTATAGACCAATGTATTTGTAAAATTTGTTTTACAGCTTTATGATTTGAATTATATTGGGTAATAAAGTTTGAGCTATATTTTTTATATCATTCTCTTTCTTTATTTTTTTCTTCACAAAAATGACTTTCCTATCTAGTTGTCTTGCTCTTATATACCCATCTTCGATTATCCCCAATGGGTAACCTTTGTCAAATCTATTTTTAAGGACCATACTCTGTTGGTCATATATAGAATCATTAGAGCAATTTCTACGGATCCTTCAAAATCGACAAAGAGCACCACAGCAGAGCTGTATATATAGCTCCTCCCTTCCCTCCCACTCCAGTCATTCGACCAAAGTTAGGAAGAGAAAGGAAAAGCCAAGGTGAAGAGGTGACTGAAGTTTAACAAAAATAAAAATAAAGACCTATCTCGAAACAACAGGGTGGGCCGTAGACTCATCGTATCGTAAAAGAAACAAATTTATAGGGTAAGAATAAATTTTCTTTTCTTCTACAATATACAATGAGTCCACAGATTTCATCCTTACTTGTGAGATACAATTCCAAACCTATAGTACACGGATGAAACGGGAGGGACAAGACAGGGAACCTAAATGGAAGGTACCACTGCTTGAAGAACTTTTCTTCCAAAAACAGCCTCAGAGAAGGCAAAAGTATCGAATTTGTAAAATTCTCTGACACTGAATCTATCTGGAAGCCTAAATAGGTGATCCTTGTCTGAGGAATCAAGAAACTTTTTGGTAAATTGATCCTCCAACCATGTTTCCGAAGAAACAACACTAGTTGATTTGTGTGAGATTCTGCAGTACGTAAAGACTGAGCAAGTACCAAGATATCGTCCAAATAAGGAAACACCGCAATACCCTGTTCTCTGATTACAGAGAGTAGGGCACCCAGAACCTTTGAAAAGATTATTGGAGCTGTTGCTAGGCCAAATGGAAGAGCAACAAATTGGTAATGCTTGTTTAGAAAAGAGAATCTCAGAAACTGATAATGTTCTGGATGAATCGGAATATGAAGGTATGCATCCTGCAAGTCTATTGTGGACTTATAATGTCCTCGCTGAACAAAAGGCAGAATAGTACTTATAGTCACCATCTTGAAAGTTGGTACTCTTACATAACGATTCAAAAATTTCTGATCCAGAACTGGTCTGAATAAATTTTCCTTTTTTGGGACAATGAATAGATTTGAATAAAACCCCAAACCTTGTTCCTGAAAAGGAACTCGCATGATTACCCCTGAAGACTCCAGGTCTGAAACACACTTCAGGAAAGCCTGAGCTTTTACTGGATTTGCTGGGATACGTGAGTGAATAAATCTTCTCACAGGAGGTTTTACTCTGAATCCTATTCGATACCCTTGAGAGACTATGCTCTGAATCCATTGATTTTGGACAGATTTTATCCAAATATCCTTGAAAAACCTTAATCTGCCCCCGACCAGCTGAGCTGGAATGAGGGCCGCACCTTCATGTGGATTTAGGGGCTGACTTTGGTTTCCTAAATGGCTTGGATTTATTCCAATTTGAGGAAAGCTTCCAATTGGAAGCAGATTCCTTAGGGGGAGGATTGAGTTTTTGTTCCTTATTCTGACGAAAGGAACGAAAACGTTTAGAAGCCTTAGATTTACCCTTAGGTTTTTTATCCTGAGGCAGAAAAACATAATTTATGTAAGAACTTACCTGATAAATTCATTTCTTTCATATTGGCAAGAGTCCATGAGCTAGTGACATATGGGATATACAATCCTACCAGGAGGGGCAAAGTTTCCCAAACCTCAAAATGCCTATAAATACACCCCTCACCACACCCACAATTCAGTTTAACGAATAGCCAAGCAGTGGGGTGATAAAGAAAGGAGTAGAAAGCATCAACAAAGGAAATTTAGAAATAATTGTGCTTTATACAAAAAACCATAACCACCATAAAAAGGGTGGGCCTCATGGACTCTTGCCAATATGAAAGAAATGAATTTATCAGGTAAGTTCTTACATAAATTATGTTTTCTTTCATGTAATTGGCAAGAGTCCATGAGCTAGTGACATATGGGATATCAATACCCAAGATGTGGATCTCCACTCAAGAGTCACTAGAGAGGGAGGGAATAAAATAAAAACAGCCATATACCGCTGAAAAAATTAGTCCACAACCCAAAAAAATAAGTTTATTTTCATTTGAAAGAAAAAACTCAATCAAAAGCAGAAGAATCAAACTGAAACAGCTGCCTGAAGAACTTTTCTACCAAAAACTGCTTCCGAAGAAGCAAATACATCAAAACGGTAGAATTTAGTATTTAGTATTTGTATGCAAAGAGGACCAAGTTGCTGCTTTGCAAATCTGATCAACTGAAGCTTCATTCTTAAAAGCCCACGAAGTGGAGACTGATCTAGTAGAATGAGCTGTAATTCTCTGAGGCGGGGCTTGACCCGACTCCAAATAAGCTTGAAGAATCAAAAGCTTTAACCAAGAGGACAAGGAAATAGCAGAGGCCTTCTGACCTTTCCTAGGACCAGAAAATATAACAAATAGACTAAAAGTATTCCTGAAATCTTTAGTAGCTTCAACATAATATTTCAAAGCTCTCACCACATCCAAAGAATGTAAGGATCGTTCCAAAGAATTCTTAGGATTAGGACACAAGGAAGGGACAACAATTTCTCTACTAAAGTTGTTAGAATTCACAACCTTAGGTAAAAATTCAAATGAAGTCCGCAAAACCGCCTTATCCTGATGAAAAATCAGAAAAGGAGATTCACAAGAAAGATCAGATAGCTCAGAAACTCTTCTAGCAGAAGATATGGCCAAAAGGAACAACACTTTCCAAGAAAGTAGTTTAATGCCCAAAGAATGCATAGGCTCAAATGGAGGAGCCTGTAAAGCCTTCAGAACCAAATTAAGACTCCAAGGAGGAGAAATTGTTTTAATGACAGGCTTAATACGAACTAAAGCCTGTACAAAACAGTGTATATCAGGAAGTATAGCAATCTTTCTGTGAAATAAAACAGAAAGAGCGGAGATTTGTCCTTTCAAGGAACTTGCAGACAAACCCTTATCCAAACCATCCTGAAGAAACTGTAAAATTCTAGGAATTCTAAAAGAATGCCAAGAAAATTTATGAGAAGAACACCATGAAATGTAAGTCTTACAAACTATATAATAAATCTTTCTAGAGACAGATATACGAGCTTCTAACATAGTATTAATCACTGAGTCAGAGAAACCTCTATGACTTAGAACTAAGCGTTCAATTTCCATACCTTCAAATTTAATGATTTGAGATCCTGATGGAAAAACGGACCTTGAGATAGTAGGTCTGGCCGTAACGGAAGTGGCCAAGGCGGGCAACTGGACATCCGAACCAGATCCGCATACCAAAACCTGTGTGGCCATGCTGGCGCCACCAGCAACACAAATGATCGTTCCATGATGATTTTGGAAATCACTCTTGGAAGGAGAACTAGAGGCAGGAAGATGTAAGCAGGATGATAACACCAAGGAAGTGTCAGCGCATCCACTGCTTCTGCCTGAACATCCCTGGACCTGGACAGGTATCTGGGAAGTTTCTTGTTTAGATGAGAGGCCATGAGATCTCTCTCTGGAAGACCGCACATCTGAACAATCTGAGAAAACACATCTGGATGGAGAGACCACTCCCCTGGGTGTAAAGTCTGGCGGCTGAGATAATCCGCTTCCCAATTGTCTACACCTGGGATATGCACCGCAGAGATTAGACAGGAGCTGGATTCCGCCCAAACAAGTATTCGAGATACTTCTTTCATAGCTTGGGGACTGAGTCCCACCCCGATGATTGACATATGCCACTGTTGTGATATTGTCTGTCTGAAAACAAATGAACGGTTCTCTCTTTAACAGAGGCCAAAACTGAAGAGCTCTGAGAATTGCACGGAGCTCTAATATATTTATTGGTAATCTCGCCTCTTGAGATTTCCAAACCCCTTGTGCTGTCAGAGATCCCCAAACAGCTCCCCAACCTGAGAGACTCGCATCTGTTGTGATCACAGTCCAGGTTGGCCGAACAAAAGAAGCCCCTTGAACTAAACGATGGTGATCTATCCACCATGTCAGAGAGTGTCGTACATTGGGATTTAAGGATATTAATTGTGATATCTTTGTATAATCCCTGCACCATTGATTCAGCATACAAAACTGAAGAGGTCTCATGTGAAAACAAGCAAAGAGGATCGCGTCCGATGCTGCAGTCATGAGACATAAAACTTCCATGCACATAGCCACTGAAGGGAATGACTGAGACTGAAGGTGCCGGCAGGCTGCAACCAATTTTAAACGTCTCTTGTCTGTTAGAGACAGAGTCATGGAAACTGAATCTATCTGGAAGCCTAAAAAGGTGACCCATGTCTGAGGAATCAAGAAACTCTTTGGTAAATTGATCCTCCAACCATGTTTCCGAAGAAACAACACTAGTTGATTCGTGTGAGATTCTGCAGAACGTAAAGACTGAGCTAGTACCAAGATATCGTCCAAATAAGGAAACACCACAATACCCTGTTCTCTGATTACAAAGAGTAGGGCACCCAGAACCTTTGAAAAGATTCTTGGAGCTGTTGCTAGGCCAAATGGAAGAGCAACAAATTGGTAATGCTTGTCTAGAAAAGAGAATCTCAGAAACTGATAATGTTCTGGATGAATCGGAATATGAAGGTATGCATCCTGCAAGTCTATTGTGGACATATAATGTCCTTGCTGAACAAAAGGCAGACTAGTCCTTATAGTCACCATCTTGACAGTTGGTACTCTTACATAACGATTTAAAATTTTCAGATCCAGAACTGGTCTGAATAAATTTTCCTTCTTTGGGACAATGAATAGATTTGAATAAATCCCCAAACCTTGTTCTAGAAGAGGAACTGGCATGATTACCCCTGAAGACACCAGGTCTGAAACACACTTCAGGAAAGCCTGAGCTTTTACTGGATTTACTGGGATACGTGAGAGAAAAAAATCTTCTCACAGGAAGTCTTACTCTGAATCCTATTTGATACCCTTGAGAGACAATGCTCTGAATCCATTGATTTTGAAAAGATTTTATCCAAATATCCTTGAAAAACCTTAATCTGCCCCCTACCAGCTAAGCTGGAATGAGGGCCGCACCTTCATGCGGACTTAGGGGCGGACTTTGGTTTCCTAAAAGGCTTGGATTTATTCCAATTTGAGGAAGGCTTTCAATTGGAGGCAGATTCCTTGGGGGAAGGATTGAGTTTTTGTTCCTTATTCTGACGAAAGGAACGAAAACGGTTAGAAGCTTTAGATTTACCCTTAGGTTTTTTATCCTGAGGCAGAAAAACTCCCTTTCCCCCAGTAACAGTTGAAATAATAGAATCCAACTGGGAACCAAATAAATTATTACCTAGGAAAGAAAGAGATAGTAATCTAGCTTTAGATGTCATATCAGCATTCCAGTATTTAAGCCACAAAGCTCTTCTAGCTAAAATAGCTAAAGACATGGATCTAACATCAATTTTGATAATAAAATGATTAGCATATTGCAGTAAGCGAATAATGCTAGATAAATCAGAATTCAATTCCTGTTGCGCTAAATTCTCCAACCAGAAAGTTGATGCAGCCGCAACATCAGCCAAAGAAATTGCAGGTCTGAGAAGATGACCTGAATATAAATAGGCCTTCCTTAGATAAGATTCAAGCTTCCTATCTAAAAGATCCCTAAAGGAAGTACTATTTTCAATAGGAATAGTGGCACGTTTAGCAAGAGTAGAAATAGCCCCATCAACTTTGGGGATCTTTTCCCAAAACTCTATAGATTTTGCTGGTAAAAGATACAATTTTTTAAACCATGAAGAAGGAATAAAAGAAGTACCTGGCTTATTCCATTCCTTAGAAATCATATCAGAAATAGCCTCAGGAATAGGAAAAACCCTGGAGAAATCACAGGAGGTTTAAAAACAGCATTTAAACGTTTATTAGACTGAACGTTAAGAGGACTGGTTACCTCAATATCCAAAGTAATTAACACTTATTTTAATAAAGAACACATATTGTCACGCTCAGCTGCTGGGAAGCTCTGCAGTCCTCTCTGTGTGCTTGATTGACAGGTGTCTGAGCCACCCCTTCCTGATGATGTCACAACCAGGCTTTTTATTCTGGCTTCCTGTTTCTCCAGTGTCCGTTTGTTTGTTAACTTTGAGGCTTCTGTTAGGATTTCGCTGAGGAATCTCTCTAACTGCTGCTTTTCTGTTGCCAATCTCTTCAAGGACTTACTATGCTGGATTAACCTTCAACCTCCTGAATACCTGTCTCCAAACAATGCAAGTACTGTTTGTTTTGTGAAACTTTCAAACTTCCTGTTTACCTGCTGCAATCCCTGCATATTCAGACTACTCTGTGTAGTGCAAACTATTCAAATACTGTTATTTCTGTGAATCCTTCAATCTGCATGTTACCTGTTTCCAAACTCTGCAAATACAATTATTCAGTGTAAACCTTCAAACTGCTTGATATCCTGTTGCCAATCTCCACAAGTACTGATTAATCTGTGTTAACCTTCAAACTACCAGTTTACCTGTTGCTATCACTGCAAGTTCTGACAACACAGTGTTAACCTTCAAACTACCTGATTACATGTTGTTAATTCTGCAAGTTCTGACTACACAGTGTTAACTCTCAAACTGCCTGATTACCTGTTGCATACTCTGCAAAGACTGTCTACTCAGTGTTAACCCTCAAACTGCCTGATTACCTGTTGCATACTCTGCAAAGACTGTCTACACAGTGTTAACCTTCAGACTGCCTGATAACAAATGACCTACTCCTGCATTATTAACTGTTTCCTGTTTTACCCTTCTTCTGTCTGAGTATAAGTGACTTTCCCTGCTCTCCTGATTCTGTGGAAGGCATTTCCTGAAACCAGTTCCTTATTCAGAAGTCTATCTGGCTGATATCATGAATTACTTTGGCACAGGCTAACCCTGCTCCATATTGTGAGTACTTTGTTTTTTGGAGGTTGTCGTGGGGTCACGTCCTGGATTAAACTCAGAGTGCAAGGGTGTTGTTTAAGTTCGCCCTTGCATTTGGGTCTACTTCTGGATATTTCCTAACCTGACACATATACTCAATTTTAAATAAATAAGTAGATTTGTCAGTGTCAATGTCTGAGGAAGGATCTTCTGAATCAGATAGAACCTCATCAGAAGAGGATAAATTATTATGTTGTTGGTCATTTGAAATTTCATCAACTAAATGAGAAGTTTTAAAAGACCTTTTACGTTTATTTGAAGGTGGAAATGCAGACAAAGCCTTCAGAATAGAATCAGAAACAAATTCATTAAAATTTACAGGTATATCATGCACATTAGAAGTTGAAGTAACTGCAACTGGCAATGTACTATTACTAATGGATACACTATCTGCATGAAAAAGTTTATCATGACAACTATTACAAATGACATTCGGCGAGAACATTTCTACAATTTTACAACAAATGCACTTAGCTTTGGTAGAACCAATGTCAGGCAACAATGTTCCAGTAGAAACTTCTGAGGCAGGATCAGGTTGAGACACTGGTGACGCAACAGTGTAAAAGGTCTCGGCATCAAGTATGACGCCGGAAGTAACGAACTTGCGTCATAGACGTACTTTTTCACGCCAAAAAAAAATTTGCTCCAAGAATGACGCAATAAAGTTTTGCATTTGTCGCACCTGCGGGCCTAATACAGCCCGCAATTTGTAACAAGTAGTCAATTGAAAAAAAGACTTTACCCCAGGTAAGAAATACATTTCATTTTTAAAAGATGTTTATATTCCCCAAATATCTGCAGAAGGAAATACATGAACCTGACTCATGGCAAATATAAGTACAATACATATATTTAGAACTTTATATAAATGCATAAAGTGCCAAACCATAGCTGAGGTGTCTTAAATAATAAAAAACATACTTGCCAAAAGACACCCATCCACATATAGCAGATAGCCAAACTAGTACTAAAACAGTTATTAGTAGAGGTAATGGTAAATTGAGAGTATATCGTCGATCTGAAAAGGGAGGTAGGGGATGAATCTCTACAACCGATAACAGAGAACCCATGAAAAAGACCCCCGTTAGAGAAATCATCATATTCAATAGGTGATACTCCCTTCACGTCCCTCTGACATTCGCTGTACTCTGAGAGGAATCGGGCTTCAACAATGCTGAGAAGCGCATATCAACGTAGAAATCTTAGCACAAACTTACTTCACCACCTCCATAGGAGGCAAAGTTTGTAAAACTGAATTGTGGGTGTGGTGAGGGGTGTATTTATAGGCATTTTGAGGTTTGGGAAACTTTGCCCCTCCTGGTAGGATTGTATATCCCATACGTCACTAGCTCATGAACTCTTGCCAATTACATGAAAGAAATTAGCCAAGCATAAGGAAGTGTAGAGGACATCACTGCAGCTATGTCTTAATGTAAAAGCTGCAGAAACTGGTGAAATACAAGGTCCCGCTTGGGCGGGTGTTAAGGGCTGTGACACTTGGGGAGAAAGCTGCAGCATGCTCTGCATCTCATCTGTAGACTCGTGAGAAGCATTCAACTTAGTCAAAGATTTGTCAAAAACAATTTTGTCTCTAAAATTCAAGGCCCTCTCAATACATGAGGGACAAAAAGGAGCAGGGGGTTCCACAGTGGAATCCAAACACATAGAACACGCCACAGTTGGGATATTATCAGTATCCATGATAATAGAAAGCAAGAAGCAAATTGGTCAAAAGAATAGGCTCTTAACTTAGCCAACTAACATAAAAATAGCAGCACAGACTAAAAATCTGTCAGATAATTTTAGAACTGATCAGATACTGCGCCTTTAAATATAAACATTCAGTCGCTGAAAGAATGAACAATATAAGTAAAAAATAAGTCCTTGATAAAGGCCTATCACGGACCGAAACGCGTAGACCGACTGGTAAGCCTTATTCCTATATACTTTTGATTTTAAGTACGTTATTTTGCTATGTTTATTTCTTTTAGGTTGAGGACGTTTCATTCATCAATTGCAGATACTTAGAGCACTCACTTCGCACGAGCAGCATTCTTTTCTCATAGGTCACAGTACCTGCTCTCATATATCCTACTAAGTTGCAAGTCACCCTGCTATCAGATTTCTTTCAACTTTACACCCCACACATCTGTGATTTTTGTGATTGACTATCTGTACACCACAATATTTTTCACATATATTTTTTCCACACTAGTTTTTGATGCATATTTTTTAATCATTTTTTTTTTTTTCACTGAGGATTTTCATCACTATATATTTTTATATATTTATATTTTTTTTATTTCACTGAGGACTTATTTTTCACTGGAAAAGTTTTGTACACTGAGGAATATTTGTCTCTACACTGAGAATTGGAATTAATTTGGACACTTTACACCACAGCATTTTTGTATTTTTTCCAGGACGGACTGAGTCACCATTCATCAGTATATATTTTTAGGATAGACTTTATGGGACCTATATTCTCCATTCTCTAGGACTTAACCAGTTGTGGGGATTTGCACCCCTTAGAGAGCTCTGTTTCTCTTCTTTCTTTTATTGTTTAATCCTTATATATATTGCATTTGAATTTATATTGCATTGTTCTTATTGCATTGTCCTATTTTCTGTTTTTCATTCATTATTGTATCATTTTTAGCATGGATCCATGATTTTTTAACCTTGTTGTATTAAAATAATTTTAACACTTATCTCACTTTATATATATTCTGTTTACGTTTTATCTGTTATATCCCTTGCCTCCGGTATATATAAAAAATAAAATATTTTATTCAGTACCTCGCCTCAACAGCTCTGCTGAGGCGCCTACCTGCCCCCACGGTCCTCCGACCACACTGAAAAGACGAACCGGATGAATCACAGACAACGCCTAAGACCACTCTCTCACTGTCACCATGCGGTCGCGGCGATAAACGTAGACTGTCAGCAGCCGGGACTTGCGTAATACTATCTGCGCTGCAAAAAGACAAGCGCCCCAAGCAAGTCCCACCCATCTTGGCCGTTGCATTAGCCTGTACTCCGCGCGGCAAAGAACTTCCGATTTTGATGAAGTCCTCAGCGTGGCCTGAAACCCGCTTCTCTAACCGCCAAAATACTACGTCTGTACTCAAGTAAAAACCGGAGTAACACACAGCCGCAAACCGGAGTCCTATAATAAGACTCCGGTAACCCCAGCGTCCCAAGTATAAGCACCTCTTAAGTGTCACACACAAGCCCCAGTCTTAGGATCACATAGGATAATAAACGTTAGAACCCTAAAGTAATCCCTTATTGTTAGTTGCACCTGTACCTCAGTACTCCCAACTCACACACACTGTTATAGAAAGCAGCCCTATTTTTGTCAAAGGGCTCTTGTTCGCAACAGATAAGCACACAGTCCATTCTGAGGTAGCCAGTGTCCCAGAAAATAAAAGACTGCACTTACCTCAGTGCTGATTAACAGCATGAGAAGTCCCACAGGATCAAGAGGTCTTCTTCCTCTAGCAGCTCTGTGGACAAAGAAGGGCCTTAGTTAATATCTGCTAAGACCATCAGTATAAAAAGGGCAGCACTAGTATGGGAGGCACAGCGAGGGTAAAACCCCACCAGTTCCCATTGCTTTAAAGCCACCTGTAGCTCTACTCTAGAGGCTGACAAGGATTACGGCTACACCCTATAGTACAATAGCACACTTTGGTACCATTTTAAAAATAATAAACCCTTGATTGAAGAATCTAAACTAACACCTCCCTTTACCTCTTCCTATCACTAACACAGGCAAAGAGAATGACTGGAGTGGGAGGGAAGGGAGGAGCTATATATACAGCTCTGCTGTGGTGCTCTTTGCCTCCTCCTGCTGACCAGGAAGCAATATCCCACAAGTAAGGATGAAATCCGTGGACTCATCGTATCTTGAAAAAGAAATATTTTTTCTTTCTTATTTAAAATGCCTTCTTCATACCCAAATTCTATTAGTTGTTCTAGTCGTGAAGTATATACCTTAATTGGATCACCTTTTAATTTGATATAATAGGTTTCATCTAGAAGGATGCGTCTTGCCTCACTAACATAGTCACAATAATCTTGTAATACCACCCCACCACCTTTATTGGCCTGGCGTATAACGATGTTTATGTTATTCCCTAAGTTTAATAAGGCCTTTCTTTTGTTGGGCCACATATTATGTTTGCCCATATTATGTTTGGGAATGGTTTTAAAATCTTCCAATACTAAATTTTGAAATAAATCAATATATGTGATGTCTTCTCTAGGGGCATTGAAGGTGGATTGTGGAGCTAAATCTGTATGTATATATGTATCAAATAGTTCCTCAGCAAAATCATTGGGATCCACATATATCATTTTTTCCATATTTTTATTGGAACTAATTTCCATAGAATCAGTAATTATAGGGAATCCTATTTGGTTTTTCTTTTTTAATTATTTTTCGACAAAGTATCTCTGTAGAGATAACTTCCTTGTAAATTTATTTGAATCTACAAAAAGGTTGAAGATATTCTGTGAATTTGAGGGACAATAGGATAAACCCTTCCGTAAAATACAAACTTCAGCGTCCGACAATATATGTGATAAGTTGAAAATTCCCTTCTTCATTTTTTTGTAATTTTGCTTCTTGTATGGTTTTCCCTCTCCCTCTTTATTTTCTAATAGGAAGGTTATGGAAAATATATTAATCAAAAATTCAGTTTGATTATAGGATGAGTTTGATATTTAGAGCAAACATTTTATTTTATTTTTTATTTTTTTTTGTGGTCTAGGTCGGCAAAATAGTCGGTATCTATGTCTCTAACCATGTTTATAATTATGGAATTCTGTTTAAATGATGTTGTATAAAGTCATAATATTTTAATATTGTAATTTTGTAGCAGCAAACCTATGTGATACATTATATCGTTCAGTTGGGGATCAAGGCTGTTTATTTTTTGTGGCACATTATATGTTAAAAAACTTGAGGACCAAGTATGTGATAGGGAAAACCTGGGCTAAAAACATAATTTATGCTTACCTGATAAATTTATTTATCTTGTAGTGTAGTCAGTCCACGGGTCATCCATTACTTATGGAATATATCTCTTCCTAACAGGAAGCTGCAAGAGGATCACCCAGCAGAGCTTGCTACATAGCTCCTCCCCTCACATGTCATATTCAGTCATTCGACCAAAGCAGACGAGAAAGGAGAAACCATAGGGTGCAGTGACTGGAGTTTAATTAAAATTTAGGTCTGCCTTAAAGACAGGGTGGGCCGTGGACTGACTACACTACAAGAGAAATAAATTTATCAGGTAAGCATAAATTATGTTTTCTCTTGTTAAGTGTAGTCAGTCCACGGGTCATCCATTACTTATGGAATACCAATACCAAAGCTAAAGTACACGGATGAAGGGAGGGACAAGGCAGGAACATTAAACAGAAGGAACCACTACCTGAAGTACCTTTGTCCCAAAAATAGCCTCCGAAGAAGCAAAAGTGTAAAATTTGTAAAACTTTGAAAAGGTGTGAAGCGAAGACCAAGTCGCAGCCTTGCAAATCTGTTCAACAGAGGCCTCATTTTTAAAGGCCCAGGTGGAAGCCACAGCTCTAGTAGAATGAGCTGTAATTCTTTCAGGAGGCTGCTGTCCAGCAGTCTCATAGGCTAAACGTATTATGCTACGAAGCCAAAAAGAGAGAGAGGTAGCCGAAGCCTTTTGACCTCTTCTCTGTCCAGAGTAAACGACAAACAGGGAAGAAGTTTGACGAAAATCTTTAGTTGCCTGCAAATAGAACTTCAGGGCACGGACTACGTCCAAATTATGCAAAAGTCGTTCCTTCTTTGAAGAAGGATTAGGACACAGTGATGGAACAACAATCTCTTGATTGATATTCCTGTTAGTAACTACCTTAGGTAAGAACCCAGGTTTAGTACGCAGAACTACCTTGTCTGAATGAAAAATCAGATAAGGAGAATCACAATGTAAGGCAGATAACTCAGAGACTCTTCGAGCCGAGGAAATAGCCATCAAAAACAAAACCTTCCAGGATAACAGCTTGATATCAATGGAATGAAGGGGTTCAAATGGAACGCCTTGAAGAACATTAAAAACTAAGTTTAAGCTCCACGGCGGAGCAACAGTCTTAAACACAGGCTTAATCCTAGTTAAAGCCTGACAAAAAACCTGAACGTCTGGAACTTCTGCCAGACGCTTGTGTAGAAGAATAGACAGAGCAGAATCTGTCCCTTTAACGAACTAGCGGATAAGCCCTTTTCTAAACCCTCTTGTAGAAAGGACAATATCCTAGGAATCCTAACCTTACTCCATGAGTAACTCTTGGATTCGCACCAATATAAATATTTACGCCATATCTTATGGTACATTTTTCTGGTAACAGGCTTCCTAGCCTGTATTAAGGTATCAATAACCGACTCCGAGAAGCCACGCTTTGATAGAATCAAGCGTTCAATCTCCATCAGTCAGCCTCAGAGAAATTAGATTTGGATGGTTGAAAGGACCCTGAATTAGAAGGTCCTGTCTCAGAGGTAGAGACCACGGTGGACAGGACGACATGTCCACTAGGTCTGCATACCAGGGCCTGCGTGGCCACGCAGGCGCTATAAGAATCACCGAAGCTCTCTCCTGTTTGATCTTGGCAATCAAACGAGGAAGCATCGGGAATGGTGGAAACACATAAGCCATGTTGAAGACCCAAGGGGCTGTCAGAGCATCTATCAGCACCGCTCCCGGGTCCCTGGACCTGGATCCGTAACAAGGAAGCTTGGCGTTCTGGCGAGACGCCATAAGATCCAGATCTGGTTTGCCCCAACGAAGAATCAGTTGAGCAAAGACCTCCGGATGAAGTTCCCACTCCCCCGGAAGAAAAGTCTGGCGACTTAGAAAATCCGCCTCCCAGTTCTCTACGCCTGGGATGTAAATCGCTGACAGGTGGCAAGAGTGAGACTCTGCCCAGCGAATTATCTTTGAGACTTCCAACATCGCTAGGGAACTTCTGGTTCCCCCTTGATGGTTGATGTAAGCCACAGTCGTGATGTTGTCCGACTGAAATCTGATGAACCTCAGAGTTGCTAACTGAGGCCAAGCTAGGAGAGCATTGAATATTGCTCTTAATTCCAGAATATTTATTGGGAGGAGTTTCTCCTCCTGAGTCCATAATCCCTGAGCTTTCAGGGAGTTCCAGACTGCGCCCCAGCCTAGAAGGCTGGCGTCTGTTGTTACAATCGTCCAATCTGGCCTTCGAAAGGTCATCCCCTTGGACAGATGTGGCCGAGAGAGCCACCATAGAAGAGAATCTCTGGTCTCTTGATCCAGACTTAGTAGGGGGGACAAATCTGAGTAATCCCCGTTCCACTGACTTAGCATGCACAATTGCAGCGGTCTGAGATGCAGGCGCGCAAATGGTACTATGTCCATTGCCGCTACCATTAAGCCGATTACTTCCATGCACTGAGCTACTGACGGGTGTGGAATGGAATGAAGGACACGGCAAGCATTTAGAAGTTTTGATAACCTGGCCTCTGTCAGGTAAATTTTCATCTCTACAGAATCTATAAGAGTCCCTAGAAAGGGAACTCTTGTAAGTGGTAATAGAGAACTCTTTTCCACGTTCACCTTCCACCCATGCGACCTCAGAAATGCCAGAACTATCTCTGTATGAGACTTGGCAGTTTGAAAACATGACGCTTGTATCAGAATGTCGTCTAGGTACGGAGTCACCGCTATGCCTCGCGGTCTTAGTACCGCCAGAAGTGAGCCCAGAACTTTTGTAAAGATTCTTGGAGCCGTAGCAAATCCGAAGGGAAGAGCTACAAACTGGTAATGCCTGTCTAGGAAAGCAAATCTTAGGTACTGATAATGATCCTTGTGAATCGGTATGTGAAGGTAGGCATCCTTTAAATCCACTGTGGTCATGTACTGACCCTCTTGGATCATGGGAAGGATGGTTCGAATAGTTTCCATTTTGAATGATGGAACTCTTAGAAATTTGTTTAGGATTTTTAAGTCCAAGATTGGTCTGAAGGTTCCCTCTTTCTTGGGAACCACAAATAGATTTGAATAGATTCCCTGCCCGTGTTCCGTCCGCGGAACTGGGTGGATCACCCCCATTAGTAAAAGGTCTTGTACACAGCGTAGAAACGCCTCTTTCTTTATTTGGTTTGCTGATAACCTTGAAAGATGAAATCTCCCTCGTGGAGGAGAAGTTTTGAAGTCCAGGAGATATCCCTGAGATATGATCTCCAACCCCCAGGGATCCTGGACATCTCTTGCCCAAGCCTGGGCGAAGAGAGAAAGTCTGCCCCCCACTAGATCCGTTTCCGGATAGGGGGCCCTCTCTTCATGCTGTCTTAGGGGCAGCAGCAGGTTTTCTGGCCTGCTTGCCCTTGTTCCAGGACTGGTTAGTTTTCCAGCCCTGCCTGTACCGAGCAACAGCTCCTTCCTGTTTTGGAGCGGAGGAAGTTGATGCTGCTCCAGCCTTGAAGTTACGAAAGGCACGAAAATTAGACTGTTTGGCCTTTGATTTGGCCCTGTCCTGAGGTAGAGCATGGCCCTTACCTCCCGTAATGTCAGCTATAATTTCTTTCAAGCCGGGCCCGAATAAGGTCTGCCCTTTGAAAGGAATATTAAGCAATTTAGATTTAGAAGTCACGTCAGCTGACCAGGATTTAAGCCATAGCGCTCTGCGCGCTTGGATGGCGAATCCGGAGTTCTTAGCCGTAAGTTTGGTTAAATGTACGACGGCATCAGAAACAAATGCGTTAGCTAGCTTAAGTGCTTTAAGCTTGTTCATAATTTCATCCAATGGAGCTGTGCGAATGGCCTCTTCCAGAGACTCAAACCAGAATGCCGCCGCAGCAGTGACAGGCGCAATGCATGCAAGGGGCTGTAAGATAAAACCTTGTTGAACAAACATTTTCTTAAGGTAACCCTCTAATTTCTTATCCATTGGATCTGAAAAGGCACAACTATCCTCCACCGGGATAGTGGTACGCTTAGCTAAAGTAGAAACTGCTCCCTCCACCTTAGGGACCGTCTGCCATAAGTCTCGTGTGGTGGCGTCTATAGGAAACATTTTCCTAAATATGGGAGGAGGGGAAAAGGGCACACCAGGTCTATCCCACTCCTTGCTAATAATCTCTGTAAGCCTTTTAGGTATAGGAAACACGTCAGTACACACCGGTACCGCATAGTATCTATCCAACCTACATAATTTTTCTGGAATTGCAACCGTGTTACAATCATTCAGAGCCGCTAATACCTCCCCTAGCAATATGCGGAGGTTCTCAAGCTTAAATTTAAAATTAGAAATCTCTGAATCCAGTCTCCCTGGATCAGATCCGTCACCCACAGAATGAAGCTCTCCGTCTTCACGTTCTGCAAACTGTGACGCAGTATCTGACATGGCTCTCACATCATCCGCGCGCTCTGTCCTTAACCCAGAGCTATCGAGCTTGCCTCTTAATTCTGGCAATTTAGATAATACTTCTGTCATAACAGTAGCCATGTCTTGCAAAGTGATTTGTAAGGGCCTCCCTGATGTACTTGGCGCCACAAAATCACGCACCTCCTGAGCGGGAGGCGAAGGTACTGACACGTGAGGAGAGTTAGTCGGCATAACTTCCCCCTCGTTGTCTGGTGATAATTTCTTTACATGTAAAGATTGACTTTTATTTAAAGTAGCATCAATGCAATTAGTACATAAATTTCTATTGGGCTCCACATTGGCCTTTAAACATAGTGAACAAAGAGATTCATCTGTGTCAGACATGTTGAAACCGACTAGCAATGAGACTAGCAAGCTTGGAAATACTTTTCTAAATAAATTTACAAGCAATATAAAAAACGCTACTGTGCCTTTAAGAAGCACAGAAAGCTGTCACAGTTGAAATAACAATGAACCAAAATAGTTATAGCAACCAATTTTTCACAGTAAATGTATTAAGTTAGCAAAGGATTGCACCCACCAGCAAATGGATGATTAACCCCTTAATACCCAAAAACGGATAACAATTTAATAATTAACGTTTTTCTCACAGTCAAAACACACTGTCACAGGTCTCTGTGACTGATTACCTCCCTCAAAATGAATTTTGAAGACCCCTGAGCTCTCTAGAGACGATCTGGATCATGGAGGATGAAGTAGACAGATTGTGACTGAATTTTTACTGCGCAAAAAAGCGCTAAAATAGGCCCCTCCCACTCATATTACAACAGTGGGGAAGCTCAGAAAACTGTTTCTATGCAGAAAACAAAGATGGCCATGTGGTAAAAATCATGCCCTAATAAGTTTTATCACCAAGTACCTCATAAAAAACGATTAACATGCCAGTAAACGTTTTAAACATACATTTGAAAACTATGTATTATTATTAATAAGCCTGCTACCAGTCGCTTTTACTGCAGTTAAGGCTCATACATTATTTCAGTATTAACAGTATTTTCAGAGTCAATTCCATTCCTTAGAAAAATACATTCAGTGTACACACACTCATCAGCCTAATACCAGTCGCTATCACTGCATTTAAGGCTGAACTTACTTTACATTGGTATCAGCAGTATTTCTCAGTCAATTCCATTCCTCAGAAAAATAATTACTGCACATACCTCATTTGCAGGGGGGCCCTGCATGCTATTCCCCTTCTCTGAAGTTACCTCACTCCTCAGATGAGAACAGCCAGTGGATTTTAGTTACGTCTGCTAAGACCATAGAAAAAAACCCAGGCAGATTCTTCTTCTAATGCTGCCTGAGAATAAACAGCACACTCCGGTGCCATTTAAAATAACAAACTTTTGATTGTAGAAATAAACTAAGTTAAAAAACACCACAGACCTCTCACAGCGACCTATCTTTAGTTAGGCTGCAAGAGAATGACTGAATATGACATGTGAGGGGAGGAGCTATGTAGCAGCTCTGCTGGGTGATCCTCTTGCAGCTTCCTGTTAGGAAGAGATATATTCCATAAGTAATGGATGACCCGTGGACTGACTACACTTAACAAGAGAAAATGACGTCATAGTTGAACTGCGAGGGGATTGGGTGTTGCACATTTAAATAGGATACAAAGCTTTTAGTAATTATGCCTGATTAAACGGTCGGAGGACCGAGAAACGCGTAGCAATTTACTATTGTGCCCTTTTTAGTGTTTTAAACAATATTTTATTAAACGTTCAAGAATTTTTTTTAAGTACTTTGTATCCTGTATCACTTTTTGTCAAAGTACAAATAAGCAACAACGAACCCCGCAAACTCCTAACAAGGGAGTTCACTGAACTGCAGCATCTTTCACCTGATTACGAGCAGTCGCAGCGAGCTGGAGCGTTGTGAGACTCCAGTCTGTCCCTATCAGCACAACAGAGTGCTGCAACGTTTGTGAGTATTATACTTACATTTTATATCTGAGCCAACTCCGGTATATGATTGATCTGCACTAGGAAGTGTTTGTCGTATGCTCCTGTTGTCCTATTTAGATTGGCGTACATAACCTTAGACAACATTTGAAGCATCAGGATCTTCAACAGACCAGTTTGGAGAATACCTCCAGTAGTGAGCTGAAGCGCACATTAAATCTTCAGCCTGTGTCCAACAGCACGTGTGCTGCTCCATTTGTGAGTAATATTGCCATATTAACACTTGTTTGTATGGTCTCTTTGTTACCAACTGATCTGCACTAGGAGGCGCCCCTAATGTTCTTTTTATCATTTCAGACTAAAAGAAGATCATAAAGATCAAACCGTGTAGCAGAGAATAAGGAGAGAACTATGAGGGAGATGCGAGGGGCGGGAGGAGGGCTGAGAGAGGCGGGGGAGGGCAGAAGGTTGAGAGGAGAGGGCGGGTGGGAAGGAAGGCTGAGAGGTGGGGGGCAGTTGGAAGGCTGAGAGAGGCTGAGAGGTGGGGGGCAGTTGGAAAGGCTGAGAGAGGCTGAGAGGTGGGGGCAGGTGTGACGGAAGGCTGAGAGGTGGGGGCGGGTGGGAAGGATGAGAGGTGAGGGCGGCTGAAAGATTGGGGTGGTTGGAAGGCTGAGACCACTGAAGCTATTTTAACCTACCTGTGTAATTCTCGTTGCCGTGGACAACCTCTCCCAATAACTGTGCAATAGATGAACTTACAGCCTTTGTGCTGTTCCCCAGATCCTGTGCACACTTCTCCATCTGCAGAAGACATGTTTTACAATTCATAACAACACAACTAGATACCCATCAGTAGCCACCAATGAAAAAATAACTTACCGTCTCACCAGGAAGGGGCTTTAGTTTACCCTCCCTTGCCACTGCTCGTGCCTCCTGCAGATCTTGCTCCAGGGATCGGATAAGGTTAAGTGCAGAGTCAATTTCCAAAGGGCCACAAGCTTCTTGAGCCTAGGAGGAAACACCACATTTACACAAAGTCCGTATTCTGCTCCACAGCAAGTGGCACATACCATGGTAAAAAGGCTAGAAACAGCAGGCATATTACAAAGAAGCCTGCTACACTAAGATTACATAGTATACCCAATCAAGAAAAGGAAAAATGACACCAACAAACATGCTAAATGTACCTTCTGTGCTGCAGTACGGAGTTCAGCCAGTGCTGATGCCAAATTCTTAGTGCACTGACTGAGCTGCATTGCTGAGGCAGGGTCTGAAACCGTGGGGACAGCAGCCTTCCCAGCAGAGACCAGCTTCCCACCGGGCTAGAAAATAACATATATAGATTAGTGTTACACACAGAGCAGGGCAATATACGCAGTTGTGTGAGATACACAATTTGTCACCAGAGGTGTGCCTCAGGGGCCAGAGTGGGTGCCAGTTTTGTTAATGTGAACAGTATACTATAAAAACTACAGAACATTCAGACAAAAGTAAAGATCCACAATAGACATGTAAACTGTACTTAAATTGACAGCCAAGGGCCTTATACACTTAGATAGAGATCACTGGGGGAGGTAAAGCGGAAGCAAAACCTCTGGGTCTGATTACACTCATGACACTTATCAGCCATGGTCAAAATTCGTGTGAGACTGTACCAGAAGAAAGTTTTATGGTGTCTCATATCCAGCCACAAAAAGTTTTTTGTTTTTTTTTTGTTTTTAATTTTTATATGGTTTAAACCAGCTCAACGACTTATACATAAAGTTTATTACACGATAGTCTCCCCATTGCACAGTGCAAAACATGAGGCATGTGCAGATGTATTATTGCACACCTGTGGCATACATCATTGCACACCTGTGGCATACATCATTGCACCCCTGTGGCCTACATCATTACACCCCTGTGGCATCCATCATTACACCCCTGTGGCATCCATCATTACACCCCTGTGGCATCCATCATTACACCCCTGTGGCATCCATCATTACACCCCTGTGGCATCCATCATTACACCCCTGTGGCATCCATCATTACACCCCTGTGGCATCCATCATTACACCCCTGTGGCATCCATCATTACACACCTGTGGCATCCATCATTGCACACCTGTGGCATCCATCATTGCACACCTGTGGCATCCATCATTGCACACCTGTGGCATCCATCATTGCACACCTGTCGCATCCATCATTGCACACCTGTCGCATCCATCATTGCACACCTGTCGCATCCATCATTGCACACCTGTCCCATCCATCATTGCACACCTGTCCCATCCATCATTGCACACCTGTGGCATCCATCATTGCACACCTGTGGCATCCATCATTGCACACCTGTGGCATCCATCATTGCACACCTGTGGCATCCATCATTGCACACCTGTGGCATCCATCATTGCACACCTGTGGCATCCATCATTACACACCTGTGGCATCCATCATTACACACCTGTGGCATCCATCATTACACACCTGTGGCATCCATCATTACACACCTGTCGCATCCATCATTACACACCTGTCGCATCCATCATTACACACCTGTCGCATCCATCATTACACACCTGTCGCATCCATCATTACACACCTGTCACATCCATCATTACACACCTGTCACATCCATCATTACACACCTGTCACATCCATCATTACACACCTGTCACATCCATCATTACACACCTGTCACATCCATCATCACACACCTGTCGCATCCATCATTACACACCTGTCGCATCCATCATTACACACCTGTCGCATCCATCATTACACACCTGTCGCATCCATCATTACACACCTGTCACATCCATCATTACACACCTGTCACATCCATCATTACACACCTGTCACATCCATCATTACACACCTGTCACATCCATCATTACACACCTGTCACATCCATCATCACACACCTGTCACATCCATCATCGCACACCTGTCACATCCATCATCGCACACCTGTCACATCCATCATCGCACACCTGTTACATCAGTCATTGCACACCTGTTACATCCATCATTGCACACCTGTTACATCCATCATTGCACACCTGTTACATACATCATTGCACACCTGTTACATACATCATTGCACTCCTGTTACATACATCATTACACACCTGTTACATACATCATTGCACACCTGTTACATTGTTACATACATCATTGCACACCTGTCACACACATCATTGCACACCTGTCACACACATCATTACACACCTGTCACACACATCATTACACACCTGTCACACACATCATTACACACCTGTCACACACATCATTACACACCTGTCACACACATCATTGCACACCTGTTACATACATCATTGCACACCTGTTACATACATCATTGCACACCTGTTACATACATCATTGCACACCTGTTACATACATCATTGCACACCTGTTACATACATCATTGCACACCTGTTACATACATCATTGCACACCTGTTACATACATCATTACACACCTGTTACATACATCATTGCACACCTGTTACATACATCATTACACACCTGTTACACACATCATTGCACACCTGTTACATACATCATTGCACACCTGTTACATACATCATTGCACACCTGTTACATACATCATTGCACACCTGTTACATACATCATTGCACACCTGTTACATACATCATTGCACACCTGTTACATACATCATTGCACACCTGTTACATACATCATTGCACACCTGTTACATACATCATTGCACACCTGTTACATACATCATTGCACACCTGTTACATACATCATTACACACCTGTCACACACATCATTGCACACCTGTTACATAAATCATTGCACACCTGTTACATACATCATTGCACACCTGTTACATACATCATTGCACACCTGTTACATACATCATTGCACACCTGTTACATACATCATTGCACACCTGTTACATACATCATTGCACACCTGTTACATACATCATTGCACACCTGTTACATACATCATTACACACCTGCAGGAAGTTTTGGCTGGCACTAATCAGAGACAGCTGTGCACTCGGACTCTCGGGCTGAGATTGACTTCCCCGAACTCCCTGGACTAACATCGGGATCTGATCAGCCACAGCCTGGAATGAGAAATACAGGTAACACAGTAAGATAAGAGAAGAAAGAGGAAGCAAAGGGTACAAGAAGAGTCACCATCACACACCTTACAGCTCTGGACCAGCAGATAAGAGAAGAAAGAGGAAGCAAAGGGTACAAGAAGAGTCACCATCACACACCTTACAGCTCTGGACCAGCAGATAAGAGAAGAAAGAGGAAGCAAAGGGTACAAGAAGAGTCACCATCACACACCTTACAGCTCTGGACCAGCAGATAAGAGAAGAAAGAGGAAGCAAAGGGTACAAGAAGAGTCACCATCACACACCTTACAGCTCTGGACCAGCTGTTGTTGTGCTGCCGGGTTCTTGTTGCTGGACGCTGCATTCTGAGCCGCTGCGATGGTCTGCGTGGCTGATGCTGCAGCTTGTTTTGCAGCTTGCTGAGGATAAGAACAGAGAAGGAAATGTTAGATTGCATTAGCCTCTTGTTAGCTCAGAAGTGTAATTATCAGCACCGCCACAAGGAGACTCTTGTTAGCTCAGAAGTGTAATTATTAGCACCGCCACAAGGGGATTCTTGTTAGCTCAGAAGTGTAATTATCAGCACCGCCACAAGGGGATTCTTGTTAGCTCAGAAGTGTAATTATCAGCACCGCCACAAGGAGACTCTTGTTAGCTCAGAAGTGTAATTATCAGCACCGCCACAAGGGGACTCTTGTTAGCTCAGAAGTGTAATTATCAGCACCGCCATAAGGGGACTCTTGTTAGCTCAGTGGTGTAATTATCAGCACCACCACAAGGAGACTATTGTTAGCTCAGAAGTGTAATTATCAGCACCACCACAAGGAGACTCTTGTTAGCACAGAAGTGTAATTATCAGCACCGCCACAAGGGGACTCTTGTTAGCTCAGAAGTGTAATTATCAGCACCGCCACAAGGGGAGTATTGTTAGATCACTAGTGTAATTATCAGCACCATTACAAGGAGAGTATTGTTAGATCACTAGTGTAATTATCAGCACCACTACAAGGAGAGCATTGCTAGCTCAGTAGTGTAATTAATAGCACCACCACAAGGGGACCCTTGTCAGCTCAGTAGTGTAATTATCAGCACCACTACAAGGAGAGTATTGTTAGATCACTAGTGTAATTACTACCACCACAAAGAGACCCATGCTAGCTCAGTAGTGTAATTATCAGCACCACCACAAGGAGACACTTGTTAGCTCAGTAGTGTAATTATCAGCACCACTACAAGGAGAGTATTGTTAGATCACTAGTGTAATTACTACCACCACAAAGGGACCCATGCTAGCTCATTAGTGTAATTATCAGCACCACCACAAGGAGACACTTGTTAGCTCAGTAGTGTAATTATCAGCACCACCACAAGGGGACTCTTTTTAGCTCAGTAGTGTAATTATCAGCACCGCCACAAGGGGACTCTTGTTAGCTCAGTAGTGTAATTATCAGCACCGCCACAAGGGGACTCTTGTTAGCTCAGAAGTGTAATTATCAGCACCACCACAAGGAGACTCTTGTTAGCTCAGTAGTGTAATTATCAGCACCACCACAAGGGGATTCTTGTTAGCTCAGAAGTGTAATTATCAGCACCACCACAAGGAGACTCTTGTTAGCTCAGTAGTGTAATTATCAGCACCGCCACAAGGGGACTTGTCAGCTCAGTAGTGTAATTATCAGCACCGCCACAAGGGGACTCTTGTTAGCTCAGAAGTGTAATTATCAGCACCACTACAAGGAGACTCTTGTTAGCTCACAAGTGTAATTATCAGCACCGCCACAAGGGGACTCTTGTTAGCTCACTAGTGTAATTATCAGCACCACCACAAGGGACCCATGCTAGCTCAGTAGTGTAATTATCAGCACCACCACAATGAGACTCTTGTTAGCTCACTAGTGTAATTATCAGCACCGCCACAAGGAGACTCTTGTTAGCTCACTAGTGTAATTATCAGCACCGCCACAAGGAGACTCTTGTTAGCTCAGAAGTGTAATTATCAGCACCGCCACAGGGGGACTCTTCTTAGCTCAGAAGTGTAATTATCAGCACCGCCACAAGGGGACTCTTGCTAGCTCACTAGTGTAATTATCAGCACCACCACAAGGAGAGTATTGTTAGCTCAATAGTGTAATTATCAGCACCACCACAAGGAGAGTATTGTTAGCTCACTAGTATAATTATCAGCACCACCACAAGGAGAGTATTGTTAGCTAACTAGTGTAATTATCAGCACCACCACAAGGAGAGTATTGTTAGCTCACTAGTGTAATTATCAGCACCACCACAAGGGAACAATTGTTAGCTCAGAAGTGTAATTATCAGCACCGCCACAAGGGGACTCTTGTTAGCTCAGAAGTGTAATTATCAGCACCACTACAAGGAGAGTATTGTTAGATCACTAGTGTAATTACTACCACCACAAAGGGACCCATGCTAGCTCAGTAGTGTAATTATCAGCACCACCACAAGGAGACACTTGTTAGCTCAGTAGTGTAATTATCAGCACCACTACAAGGAGAGTATTGTTAGATCACTAGTGTAATTACTACCACCACAAAGGGACCCATGCTAGCTCAGAAGTGTAATTATCAGCACCACCACAAGGAGACTATTGTTAGCTCAGAAGTGTAATTATCAGCACCGCCACAAGGAGACTATTGCTAGCTCAGAAGTGTAATTATCAGCACCGCCACAAGGAGACTCTTGTTAGCTCACTAGTGTAATTAGCACCACAACAAGGAGACGCTTGTTAGCTCAGAAGTGTAATTATCAGCACCGCCACAAGGGGACTCTTGTTAGCTCAGTGGTGTAATTATCAGCACCACCACAAGGAGACTCTTGTTAGCTCAGAAGTGTAATTATCAGCACCACCACAAGGAGACTCTTGTAAGCTCACTAGTGTAATTATCAGCACCACCACAAGGAGACTCTTGTTAGCACAGAAGTGTAATTATCAGCACCACCACAAGGAGACTCTTGTTAGCTCAGAAGTGTAATTATCAGCACCGCCACAAGGGGAGTATTGTTAGATCACTAGTGTAATTATCAGCACCACTACAAGGAGAGCATTGCTAGCTCAGTAGTGTAATTAATAGCACCACCACAAGGGGACCCTTGTCAGCTCAGTAGTGTAATTATCAGCACCACTACAAGGAGAGTATTGTTAGATCACTAGTGTAATTACTACCACCACAAAGAGACCCATGCTAGCTCAGTAGTGTAATTATCAGCACCACCACAAGGGGACCCTTGTCAGCTCAGTAGTGTAATTATCAGCACCACTACAAGGAGAGTATTGTTAGATCACTAGTGTAATTACTACCACCACAAAGAGACCCATGCTAGCTCAGTAGTGTAATTATCAGCACCACCACAAGGAGACACTTGTTAGCTCAGTAGTGTAATTATCAGCACCACTACAAGGAGAGTATTGTTAGATCACTAGTGTAATTACTACCACCACAAAGGGACCCATGCTAGCTCATTAGTGTAATTATCAGCACCACCACAAGGAGACACTTGTTAGCTCAGTAGTGTAATTATCAGCACCACCACAAGGAGACACTTGTTAGCTCAGTAGTGTAATTATCAGCACCACCACAAGGGGACTCTTGTTAGCTCAGTAGTGTAATTATCAGCACCACCACAAGGGGACTCTTGTTAGCTCAGTAGTGTAATTATCAGCACTGCCACAAGGGGACTCTTGTTAGCTCAGTAGTGTAATTATCAGCACCACCACAAGGGGACTCTTGTTAGCTCAGTAGTGTAATTATCAGCACCACCACAAGGGGACTCTTGCTAGCTCAGTAGTGTAATTATCAGCACCACCATAAGGAGACTATTGTTAGCTCAGAAGTGTAATTATCAGCACCGCCACAAGGAGACTATTGTTAGCTCAGTAGTGTAATTATCAGCACCACCATAAGGAGACTATTGTTAGCTCAGAAGTGTAATTATCAGCACCGCCACAAGGGGAATCTTGTTAGCTCAGAAGTGTAATTATCAGCACCGCCACAAGGGGAATCTTGTTAGCTCAGAAGTGTAATTATCAGCACCGCCACAAGGAGACTCTTGTTAGCTCAGAAGTGTAATTATCAGCACCACTACAAGGGCACTCTTGTTAGCTCAGAAGTGTAATTATCAGCACCGCCACAAGGAGACTATTGTTAGCTCAGTAGTGTAATTATCAGCACCACCATAAGGAGACTATTGTTAGCTCAGTAGTGTAATTATCAGCACCACCATAAGGAGACTATTGTTAGCTCAGTAGTGTAATTATCAGCACCAACATAAGGGGACCCATGCTAGCTCAGAAGTGTAATTATCAGCACCGCCACAAGGAGACTATTGTTAGCTCAGAAGTGTAATTATCAACACCACCATAAGGAGACTATTGTTAGCTCAGAAGTGTAATTATCAGCACCGCCACAAGGAGACTATTGTTAGCTCAGTAGTGTAATTATCAGCACCACCACAAGGAGACTATTGTTAGCTCACTAGTTTAATTATCAGCACCGCCACAAGGAGACTATTGTTAGCTCAGAAGTGTAATTATCAGCACCACCACAAGGAGACTATTGTTAGCTCAGAAGTGTAATTATCAGCACCGCCACAAGGAGACTATTGTTATCTCAGAAGTGTAATTATCAGCATCACCACAAGGAGACTATTGTTAGCTCACTAGTTTAATTATCAGCACCGCCACAAGGAGACTATTGTTAGCTCAGAAGTGTAATTATCAGCACCACCACAAGGAGACTATTGTTAGCTCAGAAGTGTAATTATCAGCACCACCACAAGGGGACTGGTTAGCTCAGAAGTGTAATTATCAGCACCACCACAAGGGGACTGGTTAGCCACTAGTGTAATTATCAGCACCACCACAAGGGGACTTGTTAGCTCACTAGTGTAATTATCAGCACCGCCACAAGGAGACTATTGTTAGCTCAGAAGTGTAATTATCAGCACCGCCACAAGGAGACTATTGTTAGCTCAGTAGTGTAATTATCAGCACCACCACAAGGAGACTATTGTTAGCTCACTAGTTTAATTATCAGCACCGCCACAAGGAGACTATTGTTAGCTCAGAAGTGTAATTATCAGCACCACCACAAGGAGACTATTGTTAGCTCAGAAGTGTAATTATCAGCACCGCCACAAGGAGACTATTGTTATCTCAGAAGTGTAATTATCAGCATCACCACAAGGAGACTATTGTTAGCTCACTAGTTTAATTATCAGCACCGCCACAAGGAGACTATTGTTAGCTCAGAAGTGTAATTATCAGCACCACCACAAGGAGACTATTGTTAGCTCAGAAGTGTAATTATCAGCACCACCACAAGGGGACTGGTTAGCTCAGAAGTGTAATTATCAGCACCACCACAAGGGGACTGGTTAGCCACTAGTGTAATTATCAGCACCACCACAAGGGGACTTGTTAGCTCACTAGTGTAATTATCAGCACCGCCACAAGGAGACTATTGTTAGCTCAGAAGTGTAATTATCAGCACCACCACAAGGGGACTGGTTAGCTCAGAAGTGTAATTATCAGCACCACCACAAGGGGACTTGTTAGCCACTAGTGTAATTATCAGCACCACCACAAGGGGACTTGTTAGCTCACTAGTGTAATTATCAGCACC
The DNA here is from genome assembly GCF_027579735.1 of Bombina bombina. Lineage (NCBI taxonomy): Eukaryota > Metazoa > Chordata > Amphibia > Anura > Bombinatoridae > Bombina > Bombina bombina. The sequence goes on from NC_069500.1 coordinate 2,218,085, forward strand.
GCCACAAGGAGACTATTGTTAGCTCAGAAGTGTAATTATCAGCACCGCCACAAGGGGACTCTTGTTAGCTCAGAAGTGTAATTATCAGCACCACTACAAGGAGACTATTGTTAGCTCAGAAGTGTAATTATCAGCACCGCCACAAGGGGACTCTTGTTAGCTCAGAAGTGTAATTATCAGCACCACTACAAGGAGACTATTGTTAGCTCAGAAGTGTAATTATCAGCACCACTACAAGGGGACTATTGTTAGCTCAGTAGTGTAATTATCAGCACCACTATAAGGGGAATTGTTAGCACACTAGTGTAATTACTACCACCACCACAAAGGGACCCATGCTAGCTCATTAGTGTAATTATCAGCATCGCCACAAGGGGACTCTTGTTAGATCAGGCTAATAAGCACATTACACATGTAAACCCTGCAAGCTCACTAAAGTTACAACACACAGTAAAGCAATAAAGGTCAGAAGAACCATTGTAAAGGTCCTAAAGGAGGTAAAAATCTAAAAGAAAAGCAAAAAGTGTCTATTTATTAAGCAAATAACACAATGTGCACTCCTGTGTATCTCTGGAGATCAAGGAAGCTTGAGGAGAAATCAGGAAACTTTCAAACATGAATGAATATGAATAAAGCATGAGGACCATTATTGATCAAAACAAACTGACCTGATTCTACCAACCCAAACTGAATGCTCTGATCTCCATCTCAAAAAACTTAAAATTATGCTTACCTGATCATTTCCTTTTCTTCAGATGGAAAGAGTCCACAGCTGCATTCATTACTTTTGGGAAAACAATACCCAAGCTATAGAGGACATTGAATGAAAAAATGGAGGGTACAAGAGGCGGCCCATTCTGAGGGCACCTGGCCTGAAAAGCCCTAACCAACAAAATCCTGCTTTGTCCAAAGCCGAGAACAATTCAGAAAAAAAAGAATAGGCCCAAGGACACCGACCCGCAGATAGTCCACAGCCTTGCTAGAGACCGCAGGAACTAGAATTCGGCAGTCATTTTATCAACCTCAAAAGGAGGTTCGAGGTTGGGGATCGAACTTGCAACCCTCAGTTTGCTACAGTGCAGAGTAGCCACAGTGCATTAGTATGCTGAGCTAACTTCCAGCTAGCATAAGGAACTCCAGAAGAAAAACCCTAAAAAGGGCAGAACGAGTCCTAAATAAAAACACAGAGCAAAAACCAGAGAAACCGGGTCAGGCTAAGAAAGACCCAACCAGTCTCATAGAAACAAGGGGAGGAAAAGCCCAAACCCCAGAAATACAGAAACCACGGGATAAGGCCGGGAGTCTGAAACAGAGAGGATCTTCCACTAACACAGTGCAACCACACTCTACAAAGCAACTGAAGATGAAGGTCCCCAAGTCGCAAAAGAAGAAAATTTATGCTTACCTGATAAATTTATTTAATTTTTTACACGATGAGTCCACAGATCATCTTAATTACTAATGGTATTTTCACCTCCTGGTCAGCAAGAGGAGACAAAGAGCACCACAGCAGAGCTGTTAAATAGCTCCTCCCTTCCCTCCCACCCCAGTCATTCGACCGAAGTTAGGAAGAGAAAGGAAAAGCCAAGGTGCAGGTGTCGGAAGTTTACAATAACCCACAACCTGTCTATAAGAACAAGGCGGGCCGTGGACTCATCGTGTCAAAAAAGAAATAAATTTATCAGGTAAGCATAAATTTTATTTTCTTTTTTAAGACACGAGTCCACGGATCATCTTAATTACTAATGGGATTCAATAGCCAAGCTAGAGTACGGAGATGATACAGGAGGGACAAGACAGGGAACCTAAACAGAAGGCACCACTGCTTGAAGAATCTTTCTCCCAAAAGCAGCCTCAGCCGAAGCACAAGTATCAAATTTAAAGAAATTTAAAAAGTGTGAAGAGAGGACCAAGTTGCAGCCTTGCAAATCTGTTCCACAGAAGCTTCATTTTTGAATGCCCATGAGGAAGCAACAGCCCTCGTGGAATGAGCCGTAACTCTCCCGGGAGGCTGCTGTCCAGTAGTCTCATATGCAAAACGTATGTTACTCTTCAGCCAATAAGAAAGAGAAGTAGCCGTAGCTCTCTGTCTCTCTGCGTTTTCCTGAGAAAACCACAAACAAAGAAAAAGACTAACGACAGTCCTTAGTCGCCTGCAGGTAAAACTTTTAAAGCACGGACCATGTCCAAATTGTGCAGAAGTCTTTCCTTCTGAGAAGGAGGATTAGGACACAGGAAAAGAACAACAATCACCAGATTAATGTTCCGATCAGAAACAACCTTAGGAAGAAATCCTAATTTAGTACGTAAAACGACCTTATCTGAATGGAAAATAAGATAAGGAGACTCATACTGTAAAGCCCAGAGCTCTGACACTCTCCAAGCAGAAGAACTAGCAACAAGAAATAAAAACTTTCCAAGATAACAACTTTGTGACAGACCCCTCTGTCAACCTCCCTACGGATTATGGATTCGGGCATTATGTTAAGTCACCCTGTGCCCATTATAGGTACAGGGTGCAAATCCAACAGTACTGGAGGGGTTAACTTCAGTTTTGAGTAACTGTATTGTCTAAGACAAAATTACAATAAATATACCAAATATCACAAAGAAAAAAATGTGAAATAAATGTGATAACAAAAATCATAAAAGGAAAACCAACTAAAGTTCTGAATCAAGGATATGTCTGTGTCCTCTGGATGAGTTTTTCAGCTTGTTAGCATTCCTCAGTGAGATCCCATAAAAAAGGAAACAGAAAATTGCAACATAGTGTGGATCTGTAACGGCACTTTGAGGAAGTAGTTGTTTTGTAGCAAATGACTACTCACATTTGTTGGAGCTTTCGACTAAGCTCAAGGATATGCGCACTCCCACTTTATACTGATGGGAAAACAGTACACTAGGCAAAACTTGGATACAAATTTATTTTAAAATATATAAAAGCGTCACATAAGCCTTGATAACACCACAATGTAAGGGTACAAAAGCAGATATGCTGTAATAAATGCTTCAAATCGCCAAACTTGCAAAGAGGTAAATGGATCAGCAGGAGTGTGACCGCCGAAACCAAAAGCTCTTTAGTAGCAAGACAATAGCGCTAAGCCCCCAAGTGTCCTGGCTAGTGTAGAGACGCGATAAAACTCAATATAGAACAGTTCAGTTCCGACGTACGTTTCGCTGGTATGCTTTGTCAAGGAATGTTAGTGCGCATGTCCAAGAGTCCTTTTAAACAATCCATTGACGAGTTTCTGCCAGGTTTGTAGTTACATCCTCCATTTTGGAAGTTGGCATTTAGGTAATTTGTCATTAAACAACTAGTATGTTTTTCAACTTTGTTCAGTTTTATACATTTTCTTGATATATGCATAGATGTTAAGATGGATAACCAGAATTGGGAAATTATGCATTATAATGTTATAGCATTATACATATATGCAAAACTTCAAAAAACATAATCACATTGTGCCTGCAATTAGTGTCTATACTGATGATATATGTAGGTATTTGTTTTTTTTAACCCCTTATTGTGAAGGTATTAGTTATATCTTTTTTAGTTTAAGTGATGTTACTGACTATATGTCCTATAGACCATAATTAAACTACTAGCCTTATTATAAACCTAGTTGTATTGTAATGTTTTCAAAAATAGATTTTATTTGTTAGCATGTGACATATTTAAAAACATATATTGTACTTGTATGTGTTTGCGCTGAAAAGTTATGATAGGATGTTGAGGTTACTGTTTCTAACTATGTGTTTAATTTTACATTTGGGGTTCCATATATTGAAATTAAGTTCGTGAAACATTCTAAAACTACCTAGCACTGACAATATAAGTGTGGACAAAGTAAAAAACAAAAAAAAAATATATATATATATATATATATATATATATATATATATATAAAAAAAAAAAAAAAAAAAAAAAAAAAATATTTTAATTAATATATATTGTCTAAGACAGTTGTTGTTAGCAGTTGTAGTTGTTGCACCACTTTTAAGCAGTGGCTAGAAGCAAAATAAATAGCTGATTTAGACTTAAACTTGGACTGAATTATTTAGACGACATTTTTAAGATGAGGATGTCTCTGCCTAACTAAAAGATATTGCGGATCCTACTGCCTCTCCGCTACAATTGGTGGCAAGCGACGGAATAGTCCTCATAGCCCAGAAGAGCAACTACACATCCAGACCTAATGGGAATACAGTATGAAAGGCTGAAAAGAGCCACCCTTAAAGATCTGCTAGAAAAACTGGGCAGACGAGCCAGTAACCTCAGGAAGAGGGAGATTATTACAATACTGACCGAGATGGACGGAGTACCAGGGCCCGAAGGAACCAATGAGCCCAGCATATCAGACAGAACTCCCGAAGAAGCAAGCTTTGACCGGGCGGTTTAAATAAGACTGGCACATTATGGCCCCAACCCGACTGCCGAAATTATCGACTGGGTCATAGCAGCTGTGGATGCCAACCTACATTGCCAAAGCAGCGCTGCAGCAGCCCAAGTCACAGCAACCCCAGTGGAAAAGAGAAAGGTACATTTTGCAGCTTTTAAAAACTTCATGGAAACAGAAGGAGAGATTGATGGGTACCTTGCGGATTTTGAGAGGCAATGTGCACTACACAAGGTACCCGCAGAGGACTGGGTCACGATATTATCCGGAAAATTATCCGGCCGGGCCAGCGAGGCTTTTCGGGCCATTCCAGATGAGGAAGTCGGGGATTATAATGCTGTAAAAGAGGCTCTGCTCTCCAGGTATGCGATTACACCGGAGGCATACAGGAGGCGGTTCAGAGACACTGTTAAACTAGCTGGAGATTCCTACGTCGAGCGGGCATGTAAGGTGCACCGCACAGCAGCTCACTGGATAGCGGGGTGCCAAGCCGTATCTGGGGAAGAGGTGCTGCAGCTATTCCTGTTGGAACATTGCTTCGACAAGTTATCCGCAGGAGTTAGAGAGTGGGTTCGGGACCGTAAACCCTCCACACTGCATGAAGCTGCTCGCCTGGCAGATGAGTATACGGATGCCCGCAAACTGGACACTGCTACCACTAAGCCCCCTGCCAGAGTGGAGTACCGACCCACAGTCACCCCAGCAGCTACCAGTTACCAACCCCCGGCGCACCGCTCTACCACACCGCCTTCAGCTACAAAAAACACAATTTATGCTTACCTGATAAATTCCTCTTGTGGTGTATCCAGTCCACAGATCATCCATTACTTGTGGGATATTCTCCTTCCCAACAGGAAGTTGCAAGAGGACACCCACAGCAGAGCTGCTATATAGCTCCTCCCCTAACTGTCATATCCAGTCATTCGACCGAAACAAGCCGAGAAAGGAGAAACCATAGGGTGCAGTGGTGACTGTAGTTTAATCTAAAATTTTGACCTGCCTTAAAATGACAGGGTGGGCCGTGGACTGGATAAACCACAAGAGAAATAAATTTATCAGGTAAGCATAAATTGTGTTTTCTCTTGTAAGGTGTATCCAGTCCACGGATCATCCATTACTTGTGGGATACCAATACCAAAGCTAAAGTACACGGATGAAGGGAGGGACAAGGCAGGTACTTAAACGGAAAGTACCACTGCCTGTAAAACCTTTCTCCCAAAATTAGCCTCCAAAGAAGCAAAAGTATGAAATTTGTAGAATTTTGAAAAAGTATGAAGCGAAGACCAAGTCGCCGCCTTGCAAATCTGTTCAACAGAAGCCTCATTTTTAAAGGCCCAAGTGGAAGCCACAGCTCTAGTAGAATGAGCTGTAATCCTTTCAGGAGGCTGCTGTCCAGCAGTCTCATAGGCTAAAAGAAAAAGAGGTTGCCGAAGCCTTTTGACCTCTTCTTTGTCCAGAGTAAACAGCAAACAAAACAGATGTTTGACGAAATTCTTTAGTAGCTTGTAAGTAAAACTTTAAAGCACGAACCACGCCCAGATTATGTAAAAGACGTTCCTTCTTTGAAGAAGGATTAGGACACAATGATGGAACAACAATCTCTTGATTGATATTCTTAGTAGATACTACCTTAGGCAAAAACCCAGGTTTTGTACGCAGAACTAACTTATCTGCATGGAAGATCAGATAAGGAGAATCACATTGTAAAGCAGATAACTCGGAGACTCTACGAGCCGAGGAAATAGCCATCAAAAAAAGAACTTTCCAAGATAAAAGCCTGATATCTATGGAATGAAGAGGTTCAAACGGAACCCCTTGAAGGACTTTAAGAACCAAATTTAAGCTCCATGGGGGAGCAACAGGTTTAAACACAGGCTTAATTCTAACCAACGGCTGACAAAACGCCTGAACGTCTTGAACATCCGCCAGACGCTTGTGCAAAAGAATAGAAAGAGCAGAGATCTGTCCCTTCAAAGAACTAGCTGATAAACCTTTCTCCAAACCCTCTTGGAGAAAAGATAATATCCTGGGAATCCTAACCTTACTCCATGAGTAACTCTTGAATTCACACCAATAAAGATATTTACGCCATATCTTATGGTAGATTTTCCTGGTAACAGGCTTTCGTGCCTGTATTAAGGTATCAATGACAGACTCGGAGAAGCCACGCTTTGATAAAATCAAGCGTTCAATCTCCATGCAGTCAGTCTCAGAGAAATTAGATTTGGAAGATTGAAAGGACCTTGAAGTAGAAGGTCTCGTCTCAAAGGAAGAGTCCAAGGTGGAAAGGATGACATGTCCACTAGGTCTGCATACCAGGTCCTGCGTGGCCACACAGGCGCTATCAAAATCACTGATGCTCTCTCCTGCTTGATTTTGGCAATCAGTCGAAGGAGCAGAGGAAACGGTGGAAACACGTAAGCCAGGTTGAAAGACCAAGGCGCTGCTAGAGCATCTATCAGCGTCGCTTCCGGGTCCCTGGACCTGGATCCGTAATAAGGAAGCTTGGCGTTCTGACGAGACGCCATGAGATCCAGTTCTGGTTTGCCCCAACGATGAATCAATTGAGCAAACACCTCCGGATGGAGTTCCCACTCCCCCGGATGAAAAGTCTGACGACTAAGAAAATCCGCCTCCTAGTTCTCTACACCAGGGATATGGATCGCTGATAGGTGGCAAGAGTGTTTCTCTGCCCAGCGAATTATTTTGGAGACTTCTAACATCGCCAAGGAACTCCATGTTCCCCCTTGATGGTTGATGTAAGCCACAGTCATGATGTTGTCCGACTGAAATCTGATGAACCTCAGGGTTGTTAACTGAGGCCAAGCCTGAAGAGCATTGAATATTGCCCTCAATTCCAGAATATTTATTGGGAGGAGTTTCTCCTCCTGAGTCCACGATCCCTGAGCCTTTAGGGAGTTCCAGACTACACCCCAACCTAGAAGGCTGGCATCTGTAGTTACAATTGTCCAATCTGGCCTGCGAAAGGTCATACCTTTGGACAGATAAACCCGAGATAGGCACCAGAGAAGAGAATCTCTGGTCTCTTGATCCAGATTTAGTAGAGGGGACAAATCTGTGTAATCCCCATTCCACTGACTGAGCATGCATAATTGCAGCGGTCTGAGATGTAGGCGCGCAAACGGAACTATGTCCATTGCCGCTACCATTAAGCCGATTACCTCCATGCACTGAGCCACCGAAGGGCGCGGAATAGAGTGGAGAACACGGCAAGAATTTAGAAGTTTTCATAACCTGGACTCCGTCAGGTAAACTTTCATCTTTACAGAATCTATCAGAGTCCCTAGGAAGGAGACTCTTGTGAGTGGGGACAGAGCACTCTTCTCCTCGTTCACTTTCCACCCGTGTGACCTCAGAAATGCCAGAACTATGTCCGTATGGGACATGGCAATTTGGAAATTTGACGCCTGTATCAGGATGTCGTCTAGATAAGGGGCCACAGCTATGCCCCGCGGCCTTAGAACCGCCAGAAGCGACCCCAGAACCTTTGTAAAAATTCTTGGGGCTGTAGCTAACCCGAAGGGAAGAGCCACAAACTGGTAATGCCTGTCCAGAAAGGCAAACCTTAGGAACCAATGATGATCTTTGTGTATCGGAATGTGAAGGTAAGCATCCTTTAGATCCACCGTAGTCATATATTGACCCTCCTGGATCATAGGTAGGATGGTCCGAATAGTTTCCATTTTGAATGATGGAACTCTGAGGAATTTGTTTAAGATCTTTAGATCTAAGATTGGTCTGAAGGTTCCCTCTTTTTTGGGAACCACAAACAGATTTGAGTAAAATCCCTGTCCTTGTTCCTCCTTTGGAACTGGATGGATCACTCCCATAACTAGGAGGTCTTGCACACAGTGTAAGAATGCCTCTTTCTTTATCTGGCTGACAGATAATCGTGAAAGGTGAAATCTCCCTTGTGGAGGAGAAGCCTTGAAGTCCAGAAGATACCCATGAGATATAATCACCAACGCCCAGGGATCCTGAACATCTCTTGCCCACGCCTGGGGGCGAAGAGAGAAAGTCTGCCCCCTACTAGATCCGTTACCGGATAGGGGGCCATTCCTTCATGCTGTCTTAGAGGCAGCAGCAGGCTTTTTGGCCTGCTTGCCTTTGTTCCAGGACTGGTTAGGTTTCCAGGCCGTCTTGGACTGAGCAAAAGTTCCCTCTTGTTTTGTAGTAATGTCAGCAATAATTTCCTTCAAACCAGGCCCGAATAGGGTCTGCCCTTTGAAGGGAATGTTAAGTAGTTTGGACTTTGAAGTCACGTCAGCTGACCAAGATTTAAGTCACAGCGCCCTACGCGCCTGGATGGCAAATCCAGAATTCTTAGCCGTTAGTTTAGTCAAATGAACAATGGCATCAGAAACAAAAGAATTAGCTAGCTTAAGTGCTCTAAGCTTGTTAAGTATGTCCTCCAATGGAGTCGTCTGTAAAGCCTCTTCCAGAGACTCAAAGCAGAACGCCGCAGCAGCAGTGACAGGAGCAATGCATGCAAGGGGCTGCAGGATAAAACCTTGTTGAATAAACATTTTCTTAAGGTAACCCTCTAATTTTTTATCCATAGGATCTGAAAAAGCACAACTGTCCTCGACAGGGATAGTAGTACGCTTTGCTAAAGTAGAAACTGCTCCCTCCACCTTAGGGACCATCTGCCATAAGTCCCGTGTGGCGGCGTCTATGGGAAACATTTTTCTAAAAATAGGAGGGGGGGAAAACGGTACACCGGGTCTATCCCACTCCTTATTAATAATTTCTGTAAACCTTTTAGGTTTTTGAAAAACCTCAGTACACGCCGGCACTGCAAAGTATTTATCCAGTCTACACAATTTCTCTGGCACTGCAATTGTGTCAGTGTCATTCAGAGCAGCTAAAACCTCCCTAAGGAAAACACGGAGGTTCTCAAGCTTAAATTTAAAAGTAGAAATATCAGAATCAGGTTTCCCTGAGTCAGAGATATCCCCCACAGATTGAAGCTCTCCTTCCTCAGCTTCTGCATATTGTGAGGCAGTATCAGACATAGCTCTTAAAGCGTCTGCATGCTCTGTATTACGCCTAACACAAGAGCTATCACGCTTTCCTCTAAGTTCAGGTAGTCTGGCTAATACCGCTGACAGTGTATTATCCATGACTGCCGCCATGTCTTGTAAAGTAATCGCTATGGGCGTCCTTGATGTACTTGGCGCCATTTGAGCATGAGTCCCTTGAGCGGGAGTCAAAGGGTCTGACACGTGGGGAGAGTTAGTCGGCATAACTTCCCCCTCGCCAGAATCCTCTGGTGATAAATTTTTTAAAGACAAAAGCTGATCTTTATTATTTAAAGTGAAATCAATACATTTAGTACACATTCTCATATGGGGTTCCACCATGGCTTTTAAACATAATGAACAAGGAGTTTCCTCTATGTCAGACATGTTTGTACAGACTAGCAATGAGACTAGCAAGCTTGGAAAACACTTTAAATCAAGTTAACAAGTAAATATAAAAAACGGTACTGTGCCTTTAAGAGAAACAAATTTTGTCCAAATTTGAAAAACAGTGAAAAAAGGCAGTAAATCAAACGAACTTTTTATAGTGTATGTAATAGGTTAGCAGAGCATTGCACCCACTTGCAAATGGATGATTAACCCCTTAATGCAAAAAACGGATCAAAAAAACGAAATAAACGTTTTTTAAACAGTCAACAACTGCCACAGCTCAACTGTGGCCCTACCTTCCCCAATAAACGACTTTTGAAGCCTTTAGAGCCCTTCAGAGATGTCCTAGAGCATGCAGGGGACTGCTAAGGGAAGCTGAATGTCTCTGTCTGTAATTTTAACTGCGCAAAAAAGCGCTAAAATAGGCCCCTCCCACTCATAGTACAACAGTGGATAGCCTCAGGAAACTGTTTCTAGGCAAAAATCAAGCCAGCCATGTGGAAAAAACTAGGCCCCAATAAGTTTTATCACCAAAGCATATATAAAAACGATTAAACATGCCAGCAAACGTTTTATATTACCATATTATCAGAGTATATATCTCTGGTAGTAAGCCTGATACAAGTCGCTATTAAATCACTGTTTTTAGGCTTAACTTACATTAATCAGGTACCAGCAGCATTTTCTAGTCCCTAGAAAAACTTAAAACTGCACATACCTCAATAGCAGGATTACCTGCACGCCATTCTCCCTCTGAAGTTACCTCACTCCTCAGGCATATGTGAGAACAGCAGTGGATCTTAGTTACAAGCTGCTAAGATCATAGAAAACGCAGGCAGATTCTTCTTCTAAATACTGCCTGAGATAAAATAGTACAACTCCGGTACTATTAGAAAATAACAAACTTTTGATTGAAGAAAAAACTAACTATATTTCACCACACTCCTCTTACTACCTCCATCTTTGTTGAGAGTTGCAAGAGAATGACTGGATATGGCAGTTAGGGGAGGAGCTATATAACAGCTCTGCTGTGGGTGATCCTCTTGCAACTTCCTGTTGGGATGGAGAATATCCCACAAGTAATGGATGATCCGTGGACTGGATACACCTTACAAGAGAAAGCCCAGTTTAACTCACGGGACTACTCACAACCTATTCGGTGCTTTGGATGTAAGCAACTAGGGCAAAAAAGACCAGAGTGTCCCCTAAACACAGCGAACCAAGCACAGTCCTGGAGGAGACCCGCCGGCGGAAACCCACATAACCCTCAGCCTGCTGCCCACTGCGTAGAGGAGGAAGAATGCTGGGGCATCCTACATGAAGCAGACTCCGTGCAAGCTGCCCATCGGGATAAACGACAACAGCACCGGCAACTGGTTAAAGTGAATAGGAAGGAGGTCAGTGGTCTACGAGATACTGGTGCTACCGTGACCTTGCTGCAAAAGAATGTGGTGTCCGAGAACCAGCACACCGGAGACACTGTGGCTGTGAGGGTAGCAGGGGGCGCTGTGTTCCGCCTACCTGTTGCCCGGGTACATTTGGATTGGGGAGTGGGTGCTAGACATGTGAATGTGGGGGTCATGAAGGGTTTACCAGCTGATGTTCTCCTTGGAAATGACTTGGCCCCCCTTGTTTGTGCCTACGCTCCGATGGGTCCCGCTGATGTTAACCCTGTGACTACCCGTGCCCAGACCCGTGCCGCCGAGACTGACCCACCTGCTGCTGAGACCCAGGTAAGGCTCTCTTCCCCGACTTGTACCCTAGATCAGGCCCCCTTAGGCTGGGATACCCCAGAGACGTACCGGAGGGAAACCCGGGAGGATCCGACCCTTCAGAAGTATAGGGCTAGGGCAGATGCTGGAGAAGAGGGGGTAGATGGGGAACGTTATGAGTGGGTGGGGGATAGGCTATATAGAATCCCTAAACCTTCCCAGAAAAGTACTGCCCCTCCGTGGAATCGGCAGCTGGTGGTGCCTGTGAAATACCGGCAAGAGATTCTGCGGATTGGGCATGACGTACCATTAGCTAGACATCTAGGGTCCCGCCGCACAGCTCATAGGATCACCCAAAATTTCTTCTGGCCCAATTTTAACCGCGATGTGCGGGTATATTGTAGTACTTGCGACACCTGTCAATGGGTGGGTAAGCGGGGGGATCACCCAAAAGCTAGGCTTATGTCTATGCCTATCATTGGGGAACCCTTTTCCCGTTGACATTGTGGGTCCACTGGCCAGAGCTAGTCCATCAGGTAAGAAGTATATTCTCACTGTGGTGGACTATGCCACTCGTTACCCAGAGGCAGTAGCACTGTCTAATATAGAGGCAGAGACAGTAGCTGATGCCCTGGTTAAGGTTTTTACTAGGGTTGGGTTCCCTAAGGAGATTCTCTCCGATCAGGGGACCCAGTTTACCGCTGTGCTCACCCAGCAGCTGTGGAAGGTATGCAGCATTAAACCGCTGCTCGGTTCGCCTTATCACCCACAGACTAACGGTCTCTGCGAGCGCTTTAATGGCACCCTCAAGCAGATGATGAGGACCTTTACTGACGCTTGCAGAGACTGGGAGCGATTCCTGCCTCATCTGTTATTTGCGTACAGAGAGGTGCCCCAGGAATATACTGGGTTCTCTCCCTTTGAGTTACTCTATGGGAGAAGGGTCCGTGGACCCCTGGATCTCATTAGAGGACACTGGGAGGGAGGGAGAGACAGAGCAGGAGGGGATCTCCATAGTGCCATATGTCCTGGAACTCCGGGACCGCATGGAGAAACTGTCCCTGATGGTAAGGGAGACAGAAGAGGTGGTACGATCGGGGTGCCTGGCAGCGGGTCTTCCAGGTTGGACAAAGTTTTGGTGCTCAAGCCTGTGAGGACAAACAAGATGCAAGCATCTTGGCAGGGCCCGTATAAGGTGTTCGCTCAGGTGTGTGATACTACCTATATTATACCCAGTTGTGCAGATGAAAGGATCCAGCGATCCTTTCATGTGAACATGCTGAAGGAGTATCAGGAGAGGCCAGAGGATGTCGCTGCTGTGTGTGCCCCTGCTGCAGACGACCAAGAGAATTTACCCCTGCCCGACTTACTAGAGAAGGACCCCCAGACTAACCTCACTAGTCTTGTGCAGCTAGGGGACCGGTTAAGCCCTACAGAGAAGGTACAGGCCAGACAGCTTCTGTGGGAGAAGCAGGCGACGTTCTCCCAAGAGCCCAGCTACACTACCCTAGCTGTACATAAGGTAGAGACCCCTGGACAGAATCCCCTGTGACAGCCCCCATACCGTATCCCCGAAGCAGTCCGAGAAGGAATGCGGAAGGAGATACAGGAGATGGCTCGGCTGGGAATCATCGAGCACTCAGATAGCCCTTGGGCTTTGCCTGTAGTCCTGGTACCTAAGAAAGTTGGGACCACCTGGCTCTGTGTGGACTATAGGCGGCTCAACGAAAGGACCACCACTGACGCCTACCCGATGCCCCGGGTAGACAAATTACTAGACCGTATTGCTAGGGGACGCTATCTGACCACCATAGACCTGTGTAAGGGCTATTGGCAGATTCCCCTGGCCGAGGATGCTATCCCCAAGTCGGCATTTGTCACCCCATTTGGCCTGTACCAGTTTAAGGCCTTTGGGATGAAGAATGCTCCGGAAAGCTACCTTCCAGCGTATGGTGGATAGACTCCTCGATGGCTTCCAGGAATTTGCTTGTGCATACCTGGACGACCTTGCGGTCTACAGTGAGTCCTGGGAGGAACACCTAATCCATGTAGGGGTGGTTCTGGACAAGATTCGGGCCGCTGGCCTGACCTTGAAACCAGACAAGTGCCATCTAGGTATGGCTGAAGTACAGTACTTGGGTCACCGAGTGGGGTGTGGGAGCCAGAGACCGGAGCCAGCCAAGGTAGAGGCTGTGGCTAACTGGCCCACACCTATCACTAAGACCCAAGTGCTAGCCTTCCTGGGGACGGCCGGTTATTACCGACGTTTTGTCCCGGACTACAGTACTATCGCCAAGCCCCTGACTGACCTGACTAAAAAGAACCTTCCTAAACAGGTCCTGTGGTCTCCAGCTTGTGAAGCCGCGTTTCAGGCACTGAAGCAGGCTCTTGTGAATGCCCCTGTCTTGGCTGCCCCAGTCCCTAACAAACGTTTTCTCATTCATACAGATGCTTCCATGTATGGACTGGGGGCTGTGCTGAGCCAAGTCGGGGAGGATGGAGGAGAGCACCCTGTTGCATACCTAAGCAGAAAGTTGTTACCTCGAGAAGTTATGCGGCAGTAGAGAAGGAATGTTTAGCCCTGGTCTGGGCACTGAAGAATTTGAACCGTTATTTATACGGACAGGAATTCTCTCTCATAACCGGCCACAATCCCTTAGTCTGGGTTAATCGGGTCTCAGGAGACAATGGTAGATTGCTAAAATGGAGTTTAGCCCTCCAACCCTATAACTTCACCATCAGCTACCGGCCTGGTAAGCAGAACGGGAATGCAGATGGATTGTCCCGGCAAACTGACATTCCTACCACCTCCTAGTCCAGTCATCCCCAAGTTGACCCGCCAAAGGGTCAAGCCAGGGTCTGCCAGAGTGTCCCACCAGGAGGGGGCCATGTAACAGACCCCTCTGTCAACCTCCCTACGGATTATGGATTTGGGCATTATGTTAAGTCACCCTGTGCCCATTATAGGTACAGGGTGCAAATCCAACAGTACTGGAGGGGTTAACTTCAGTTTTGAGTAACTGTTAGTTTTGAGTAACTGTATTGTCTAAGACAGTTGTTGTTAGCAGTTGTAGTTGTTGCACCAGTTTTAAGCAGTGGCTAGAAGCAAAATAAATAGCCGATTTAGACAAACTTGGACTGAATTATTTAGACAACATTTTTAAGATGAGGATGTCTATGCCTAACTAAAAGATATTGCGGATCCTACTGCCTCTCCGCTACAAACTTAATATCTAAGGAATGCATAAGCTCAAACAGAGCTCCTTGAAGAACTCGGAGAACTAAATTCAGACTCCATTGATGAGCAACTGGTTTGAACACAGGCCTGATCCTGACCAAGGCCTGACAAAATGATTGTACATCTTGGACATCTGTCAGACATTTGTGATACAAAATAGATAAAGACAGAAATTTAACCCCTTTAGGGAACTTGACAATAAACCTGTCTCCAACCCCTCTTGGAGAAAAGACAAAATTCTAGGAATCCTAATTCTACTCCATGAGTAGCCCATGGATTCACACCAATAGAGATATTTACGCCATATCTTATGATAAATTTTTCTAGAGACAGGCTTACGAGCCTTTATCATGGTCTCAATGACTGATTCAGAAAAACCCTGCTTAGATAATATTAAGCGTTCAATCTCCAAGCAGTCAGGTTCAGAAAAAAAACTGATTTGAGTGAAGGAGGGGCCCTTGAATTAGAAGGTGCTTCCTCAACGGAAGACTCCAAAGGTTGCAGAGATGACATGTCCACCAGATCTGCATACCAAATCCTACGAGGTGAAGCCGGTGCTATAAGGATCACTGATGCCCTCTCCTGCTGGATTAGAGCAATGATCCGAGGAAGAAAAGCAAACGGAGGAAAAAGCAAACTGAGGAAAAAGCTGGGGAACACTTCCGGATGGAGTTCCCACTCCCCCGGATGAAAAGGTCTGCCTGCTCAGGAAATCCGCCTCCCAGTTGTCCACCCCTGGGATGTGGATCGCCGACCGGCAGCAAGAATGGGCCTCCGCCCACTGAATTATTTTGGATACCTCTGTCATCGCTAAGGAACTCCTTGTTCCTCCTTGATGATAGATGTAAGTCACTGACGTTATTTTGTTCGACTGGAACCTGATAAACCTGACCGAAGCTAACTGAGGCCAGGCCAGAAGAACATTGAAGATCGCTCTCAGCTCCAGAATGTTTATAGGAAGAACAGACTCTAGCAGAGTCCAAACCCCTGAGCCCTTAGGGAGCCCCAGACTGCTCCCCACCTTAGAAGGCTGGCGTCTGTTGTCACAATCACCCAAGATGGTCTGTGAAAGCAGGTTCCCTGGGAGAGATGATCCAGAGACAACCACTATTGAAGAGAATCCCTCGTCTCCTGCTCCAGTAGAATTCGAGGAGACAAATCTGTATAATTTCTCATCCATTGCCTGAACATGCTTAACTGCAGAGGTCTGAAATGGAACTGAACAAACGGGATGATGTCCATTGCCACCCTCAGCCCGAATACCTCCATGCACTGAGCCGCTGAAGGCCGAGAAATGGATTGAATGACTAGACAAGTATTGGATACTCTGATTTCCTGACATTCTGTCAGAAAAATCTACATTGATAAGGAATCTATTATGGTTCCTCAGAAAGTTACCCTTATGAATGGGACTGAGGAACTCCTTTCCAAATGTACCTTCCACCCGTGAGATCGCGGGAAGGATAACACCATGTCTATGTGACATCTTACTTGCTGTAAGGATGGCGCCTGGACCAGAATGTCGTCCAGATAGAGCGCAATGTAATGCTCCGAAACTGAAGCACCGCCAACAGAGACCCCAGAGCCCTTATGACAAGACCGAAAGGAAGAGCCACAAACTGGAAGCATTTGTCCAGAAAGGCAAACCTTAGAATCTTGAGACGATTCCTGAGAATGGCACATGAAGGAACGCGTTCTGTAAATCCACTGTTGTCATAAATTGACCCTCTTGGATCAAGGGAAGAATGGAACAAATAGTTTCCATCTTGAAGGGCGGTACACTAAGAAATCTGTTTAGACTCTTGAGATCTAAAAAGTGGTCTGAAGGTTCCCTCCTTTTTTTGGGAACCACAAACAGATTGAGATAAAAAACCCAGACCCTGTACCTGCATTGGGACTGGAACAATCACTCCAAGGTCTGAGAGGTCTCCTATGCAGTGTAAGAACGCCTCTCCTCTTGTCTGATCTGCAGATAATCTTGAAAGCAGAAACCCGTCTCTGGGAGGAAAACTTTTGATCTCGAACCCAAGCCTGAGCGCAGAAAGAAAGTCTGCCCCCTACAAGATCCAATCCAAGATCGGGGGCATGTCCTTCATGCTGTCATTGATTCAACAGCAGGCTAATTGGAGTTTTTTTTTTATTATTCTTTAAATATCAAGAGATTATTTTCCGTCAAGCCAGGTCCCAACAAGGTCTTCCCCTTGTAAGGAATCACTAAAATCTTCGACTTAGAGCATACATCCGTAGAATAAGGCTCTAACCGTAAGGCTCTGTGAGCTGGAACAGAGAAACCTGAAACCTATGCTCCCAGTTTGATAACCTGAAGGGAAGAATTTGAAATAAAGGAATTAGTCAATTTGAAAGCTTTTATTCTATCCTGGATTTTATCCAGGGAAGTTTGACTTAGTAGCATCAGACAACGCATCAACCAATATGCCGTTGCACTAGTGACAGTAGCAAAGTACACAGCTGGTTGCCATTGTAAGGCCTGGTGTACAACCCTTATCTAATTTTTGTCCATAGGACCTTTAAAAAAAAACCACAAGTATCCTCTAAAGGTATAGTAGTTCTCTTTAGCTAAGCTGGAAACTACTCCTTCCACCCTAGGGAAAGTTTGCCCAGCCTCCTTAGCCGAGTCGGCTATGGGAAACATCTTTTAAATATATGGTATGTGATACATTCCTTATAACTTACTGGACGCACTAGGATTATACCAGTAGTGTCGGAGTCGCCCAGGATAGGTAAAAACCTCCTAAAGTAACAAATGGAAGTGTTCAAGCAAAAAAACTGAAAGAAAAACAACTTCAGAATCAAATAAAGATATTATTTATCTGAGTCTGAGAATTCTCTCTCAGATAATCCTGAAGTATCTTCCTCTTACAGGTAACAACCATTCAGAATAGCACTACTGCATCAATCACCCTAAATGATTGAAAATAACTCCTCTAGTAATGTTTTCTTCCACGTGGGAAAAACATAATGCATAAAATGTAGAGTAACACCGGTGGAGTGTGAAAGGAAGCGCAGGGCACTGCCTGTGGGCCATAAAAATTTTGTGGGACACTATAGGTGAAAATTGTGGCATAGATTGACCATTGTCAACAGACTCCTAACCAGCAATTGCCTTAGAAGGAGAAGGTCCCTTTAAATTTTAAACTTCCAGTGGGAGTTTGAGAGGAAGCGCAGGGCACTGCATGTAGGGGCGGTAAACTCTGGGACGTTTTAAGAACAAACCTGCTATATATATTGAGCATTGACATCCTGAACAGCATCTTCATTAGAAAATGCTGGCTCATAATAAAGCTTAAAGTTCCCTCAAACCATGAGGAACAGAAAAGATTGGTGGCTCCACATTAGTATTAAGTCATATTGAGCAAGAGACACTTGTAAGACATCTAGGTACATATTTAATATTAAACTGAACAATTTATACCATCCAAATATACATTTTTATTAGGAATGTAGAAAAAACTAAAAATGTTAGTATCTCTTTAAAACAATAAAGGTGTAACTTTTTTACTGTGAAAATGTCTAAGCCTTATAGTAATAATTGGCTTAGAAATGAATCGTAGAAACATCCATACACCTCAGCAGCCCTTCTGCTGAGGCGCCTATGGCCTCTGAGTAGGAATCGAGTTGACACTATGATTCTTTGCTCAAACAAAACTCTGGGGTTGCTACGTAGGAAATCTCTCTAAGATAATATGTGCAGCAGAGATATGCGCATGCGTAGAAGCAATATTTCCTGAAGCGGAGTGAAAATGGCACGTAAATACTCTCTGCCCATTGTGGGCGTGGCTAAGAAAAATCTCCCGGTCGGCACCAAAGTTACCAACCCGCCGGGAGAAGTGGAACCACCAATAATAGCAATAATACAATAAGCCCCAGTGACTGTTGCAACGCTGCCCGATAAATCCCAGGGCCTGCTGCTACACTGACTCCTTGCCCCAAATGTCCCCTATGCCTAAGGGGAGACTATGCAATAACAATAAGGCTTGTCCCATGTACAAAGAAATAAAGAGCCTTCTTTATCTCTGAGACTCCATTTTCATTGATCCCCAGCGCTTTCTACAACGCTGCCCAAATGTCCCCTATGCCTAAGGGGAGACTATGCGATAATCATGAGGCTTGTGTTTAAGTAAATAAAGAGTCCTTTATCTGAGACTCCATTTTCATTATGCCCCAGAGCCTGCTGCAAAGCTGCCCAAATGTCCCCTATGAAAGTAATAATGAGGCTTATGTATAAATCAAGTGTATTTATGTATAAATCAAGTGCCCTCCTTTATTTCTGAGACTTTTCAATTCCCCCAGACAAAAAGTCAGCACTTACCTCATTGTCTGCCTGGCAGCAAGACAGATTCCAGGTTTGAGAGGTCATATTCCTCCCATGGACCTGTGAACGAAGAGAAAAGCCTGAGTTAGAATCTCTCAGGTTTTCCAGAGGTAGGGCAGCATCAAAATATGGGAGGCGCAGTGAGAATTATGTCCCACAAGTTCCCATTGCTCTAAAGCCACCAAGAGCTCTACTGTAGAGACTGATATGGACAAGGCTACACCCTAGAACAAAGCAGCACAATCTTGCACTACTTTAAAAATAATAAACTCTTGATTGAAGAATCTAATCTAACACCTCACTTTACCTCTTTCTATCACTAACGTAGGCAAAGAGAATGACTGGAGTGGGAGGGAAGGGAGGAGCTATTTAACAGCTCTGCTGTGGTGCTCTTTGCCTCCTCCTGCTGACCAGGAGGTGAATATCCCATTAGTAATTAAGATGATCCGTGGACTCATTGTGTCTTTAAAAAAAAAGGTATCTCAGAATACCGAAATATTCAGAATGAAAGCTCGTGCAGGAAGCTCAGATAGGTCTGACTAACACCTGAAGCAAAAACACTGCACGCTGCAGTCATCTAAAAATGACTCTAAAACTTAAATACTTGCAGGACAAGTAGAAAGCAACTGAAGATAGGATCCTTCAGATTGCCAAGTATCCACTAACCAGTGGATAATGTTGCAGGCTATCTAAGAGCTGTCAGTCCTTCCCACAAATCTTGAATGTGGAGAAAGGAGAAACCTCAAAAAGGCTTACTGTACCTCGAATGCTCCGAGGACGAAATAGCAGAGCAACAGATCTCAGATCCTGCTCCAACACCAGACCAGCCCAAGCGACAGACATGTCTGATAGACAAGGGGACAGAAAGACCCCAACCACAAGCCCCCAGGAAATTGAAGAAAAAAGGGGGGACTCACCCACCCCAACAGAGCTCGGGTGCCAACCCAATCCACTTCTCCAAAATAAGGCAGTCCCAAGGAGAACCCCCTAGGACCTGGAACAAACTCTCTTAGACAGTCTCTACGTAGAGAGATCAAATTCCAAAAGGTGGAACAAAGCCCACAGAGCAGCAGATGCCACCCCTTACAGAAATAAGCCACCTGATCCAACCTCCTACACACAGGGCAGGACAAAGACCCTCCAGAGAGAGGAAATCCCTACTCATAAGGAAGATAAACTATCCCCTCAAAAGGGAAGGGCACAGGTAAGAACAGCGTACATGTCCACAAGACATGAAGCTATAGCATGATCAAAACGCGGACCAAATGAAAATCATCCAGACACCACTGTTGACGCAACAGAGAAAAAAACTCCCCATAGAGGAACACACTCCATCCGAAGGACAAGTTAGGCCTTAAAGTTTATAACCAGTACCCGAAGGTGGAAGAGAACTCTGGCCTACCTGTTTGCAAGCCCAATGAGCTAGCCTCTATGTCGCAACATAGGGTCCCTGAAAAAAAAAAAAAAATGGGTCGACCCGAACCCCCGGATCATAAGGCTTCAGACATCCAAGAAGGATCCAAGACAAGAACTCCAAACCCAAGACCCAGAATCATCCTAGAATAAACGACACCCTCAGGGAACACAAGATACCCCTGCCTGAAGCAATCAGACCTCACAGGGGATGAGAACCGGGAAACCCGGAGAACAGGTACAGGACTCACTCGTATTTCCCAGGCCAAACGGAAGAGAACACCCTTAGCCGGAGGTCAACCCCCCCCAACAAGGTACTAGGCCGCGACAAAGTCACACAATTTCTCTAGAACCCAAAGGCCCCAAGGGCAGCACTAAGGGAAATGAAAACGAGAACAGTCACCCTGAAAGAGTAGAAGAAAGGATAGTCTCCATAATCCTTTCAGATTAACGTTCCAGAGGACCACACCCAAGGGAGAAGAATGCAAAGCATCAAGAACCCAGGCCCCTAAGCAAAAAGCTTGGAAAAAGAGACAACACCTCCTATCGCCTCTGATATGGAGATGACTAACTCCTGAAGGAAGACAGAGCCTCACTGCCTTCACTTCCTAATAAAGCGACCAAAGCCACCACGAAAACCGGACAAAGTGCAGAAAGTCTCGACCCAAAAGAAGAGAACCTCTAAAAGGAAAAAGTTATAAAAGGACACTTCCAAAGAGACCATGAAAGGCAAAACCGTAAGAACGGACCTAAATCCTTCAAGCCTCCAACCCACAACGGTAAGGAACACTCTAGTTCCCGAAAAATCCGGAAACGACTGAGCATGTCACCGCGGGTCTCAACGGAGTCCCTGCCCACTAGATTGAAAGGCGAATGAGGACTGAACCAATCCCCCATGCCCCTAAGCAACCGCGGACCCTCAAGTCCTCTCAGGATGCTAGTTGAAGCTTGTAAAACAAGACAATCACACAATCATATTGTGATCACTAGGCGCCCTCAACGGACCAACTGGACATAAAAAGGTGCCACGTGTCTGAACTAAGCCTCAAAGACAGAAGGATTTGTACCCAGTCAGGACCAATCTGAAAACAAGGGCTCCAGCACTGTCAAGGCCACAAAGTCTCCCCTGATGATGGAGGGATAAAGAACAGTCAGACAGACCTTTGTAAACAGAGTGACCACAAAATTGTGAGTATCAATTCCATAGAGGAAAGTTCCCGAAGGAAACATCACACCACAACATGAGCTTTAAACGAAATAAAAATCATCCTCACCGGATGAAAATAAAAGATAAGGCAACCCATAGGTTATCTGCCTTCCTCCTGGAACGAAAGGCAAAGAATGACTTGGGGATGAGGGAAGTGGGAGGAGTATTTAAGCCTTTGGCTGTGGTGTCTTTGCCTCCTCCTGGTGGCCAGGTTCTGAATTCCCAAAAGTAATGAATGCAGCTGTGGACTCTTTCCATTTATGAAGAAAACCTGCATTTCAAACCAATTGCCATCCCCCAAACCTGCAACTTGCATCAATTGCCATCCCTCAAACCTGAAACTCACACCAATGGCCACCCCCTAAACCTACAACTCACACCAATGGCCACCCCCCAAACCTGTAACTTGCACCAATGGCCACCCCCCAACACCTGCAACTTGCACTAATCGCCACCCCCAAAACTGCAACTTGCACCAATTGCCACCCCCCAAACCTAAAGCTCACACCAATTGCCAACCAACAAGCCTGCAGCCCACACCAATCGCCATCCCCCAGACCTGCAGCCCACCCCAATCGCCATTCCCCAGACCTGCAGCCCACCCCAATCGCCATTCCCCAGACCTGCAGCCCACACCAATCGCCATCCCCCAGACCTGCAGCCCACACCAATCGCCATCCCCTAGACCTGCAGCCCACCCCAATCGCCATCCCCCAGACCTGCAGCTCACCCCAATCGCCATCCCCCAGACCTGCAGCTCACCCCAATCGCCATCCCCCAGACCTGCAGCTCACCCCAATCGCCATCCCCTAACACCAATAGCCATCCCCTAGATCTGCAGCTCACACCAATTGCAACCCCCAGACCTGCAGCAAACAACAATTGCCAACCCGAGACCTGCAGCTCACAACAATTAATCTAATACGTGATAAAATCACAGTGGAGGGGGCGCAGATGGGTATACAATTCAGATGGTAGTTATTGATAACCCTTAAAGACAATTTAAAACTTAAACAAACTAATGTTATCTTATGAGGTGAAAAATATATCAATATAAGGTTATATAAATCCCTTTTGGAGTATACAGGAAAGAAAATGTCTCTTTTTACAAATAAGTTGATAGCTGAGCGGTGGCTGCCTCCTCTCAACCGGATGATCCAGGCAAGAACTAGGAGAAATAAAAAACAGAGGGGCGCCTCATGTGTGGTATAGTCTGATTGAAGACATAAGAAAAAGCAACAGAATAGCCAAATGAGTACTCACATACTCCACGAGCACACTCATGTGCTGGTAGGAGCAGGCTGTAGATTTAGATGGGTGTGACAGCTCACCCGTTCAAGGATACTTCCAATACTGTAGTTCTGCAACAGGTGTAAAACAAACAGAGAGCACTATATGTGCAGACCATTAAGGATGATACATAAAAATGTGCTTTATAGTATAAAGTGGGTACTCACATACTCCCAAAGCACACCAATGTGCTGGTAGATACAGGCTGCAGATTCAGGCAGGTGTGGCAGCTCACCCAAACAAACGATCTTTTGGTATTGATGCAGTGAAAACAAAGGCAGGTTTAATGCTTCTCAGTAGCTGTGCACTTAGTAGTGATTGCAGGCAGACGGTAGGAAATGAGATCCACTCCAAAAGTAAAAATTTGCAAATATTTATTAAAAACTAAAATTTAAAAACAACACCAGGGTTGTTATATAAAGTGGATTACAGGGTCACCCAGTTGGCCCCAATGATTGCAACGCGTTTCTCGGTTGGCAAACCGTTTCATCAGGCATATCATAATCATTCCTACCTCTGCCTTTTATACCCTACAAACAAACAATTGTGTCCATTCTAAGGGGTGTGTTCCTAATTGATTCTCACCTGTGTGAGCTATCAGGTGTCTCTGAGGCTAATTGGTTGTTCACTAGAAAAAATATACTTTGCAACAAAAAAATTGACTTTGCAAAATAGAAAATTGAAATATTCACCCTTTCTCTTGTTAAGTGTATCCAGTCCACAGATCATCCATTACTTGTGGGATATTATCCTTCCCGACAGGAAGTTACAAGAGGATCACCCACAGCAGAGCTGCTATATAGCTCCTCCCCTCACTGCCATATCCAGTCATTTGACCGAAACAAGCCGAGAAAGGAGAAACCATACGGTGCAGTGGTGACTGAAGTTTAATTAAAATTTAGACCTGCCTTAAAAGGACAGGGCGGGCCATGGACTGGATACACCACAAGAGAAATAAATTTATCAGATAAGCATAAATTATGTTTTCTCTTGTTAAGTGTATCCAGTCCACGGATCATCCATTACTTGTGGGATACCAATACCAAAGCTTAAGTACACGGATGATGGGAGGGACAAGGCAGGAACTTAAACGGAAGGAACCACTGCCTGTAGAACCTTTCTCCCAAAAACAGCCTCCGAAGAATCAAATTTGTAAAATTTTGAAAAGGTATGAAGCGAAGACCAAGTCGCAGCCTTGCAAATCTGTTGAACAGAGGCCTCATTTTTAAAGGCCCAGGTGGAAGCCACAGCTCTAGTAGAATGATCTGTAATTCTTTCAGGGGGCTGCTGTCCAGCAGTCTCATATGCTAAACGGATTATACTCCGAAGCCAAAAAGAAAGAGGTTGCCGAGGCCTTTTGACCTCTCCTCTGTCCAGAGTAAATAACAAACAGGTGAGATGTTGGGCGAAAATCTTTAGTAGCCTGCAAGTAAAACTTCCATGCATGGACTACGTCTAGATTATGCAAAAGACGTTCCTTCTTTGAAGAAGGATTAGGGCATAATGATGAAACAACAATCTCTTGATTGATATTCTTATTAGAAACCACCTTAGGTAAAAACCCAGGTTTTGTACGCAGAACTACTTAATCTGAATGAAAGATCAGATAAGGAGAATCACAATGTATGGCAGATAACTCCGAGACTATTCGAGCCGAGGAAATAGCAATCAGAAAAAGAACTTTCCATGATAGAAGTTTGATATCAATAGAATGAAGGGGTTCAAACGGAACCCCTTGAAGAACTTTAAGAACCAAGTTTAAGCTCCATGGGGGAGCAACAGGTTTAAACACAGGCTTAATTCTAACTAAAGCCTGACAAAATGCCTGAACGTCTGGAACTTCTGCCAGACGCTTGTGTAAAAGAATAGACAGAGCAGAAATCTGTCCCTTTAAAGAACTAGCTGATAGTCCTTTGTCCAAACCCTCTTGGAGGAAGGACAATATCCTAGGAATCCTAACCCTACTCAATGAGTAATTCTTGGATTCACACCAATGAAGATATTTACGCCAAATCTTGTGGTAAATTTTCCTGGTGACAGGCTTTCGTGCCTGTATTAAGGTATCAATTACTGACTCGGAGAAGCCACGCTTTGATAGGATCAAGCGTTCAATCTCCATGCAGTCAGTCTCAGAGAAAGTAGATTTGGATGATTGAAAGGACCTTGTATTAGAAGGTCTTGTCTCAGAGGCAGAGTCCATGGTGGAAAGGATGACATGTCCACTAGGTCTGCATACCAGGTCCTGCGTGGCCACGCAGGCGCTATCAATATCACTGATGCTCTCTCCTGTTTGATTTTGACAATCAGACGAGGGAGCAGAGGAAACGGTGGAAACACATAGGCCAGGTTGAAGAACCAAGGCGCTGCTAGAGCATCTATCAGTGCCGCTTCTGGGTCCCTGGACCTGGATCCATAACAAGGAAGCTTGGCGTTCTGGCGAGACGCCATGAGATCCAGTTCTGGTTTGCCCCAACGGAGAACCAATTGAGCAAACACCTCCGGATGGAGTTCCCACTCCCCCGGATGAAAAGTCTGACGACTTAGAAAATCCGCCTCCCAGTTCTCTAACCCTGGGATATGGATCGCTGATAGGTGGCAAGAGTGAGTCTCTGCCCAGCGAATTATCTTGGAGACTTCTGACATCGCTAGGGAACTCCTGGTCCCCCCTTGATGGATGATGTAAGCCACAGTCGTGATGTTGTCCGACTGAAATCTGATGAACCTCAGTGTTGCTAACTGAGGCCAAGCTAGAAGAGCATTGAATATTGCTCTTAACTCCAGAATATTTATTGGGAGGAGTTTCTCCTCCTGAGTCCATGAACCCTGAGCCTTCAGGGAGTTCCAGACTGCACCCCAACCTAGAAGGCTGGCGTCTGTTGTTACAATGGTCCAATCTGGCCTGCGAAAGGTCATACCTTTGGACAGATGGACCCGAGATAACCACCAGAGAAGAGAATCTCTGGTTTCCTGATCCAGATTTAGTAGAGGGGACAAATCTGTGTAATCCCCATTCCACTGACTGAGCATGCATAATTGCAGCGGTCTGAGATGCAGGCGCGCAAATGGCACTATGTCCATCGCCGCTACCATTAAGCCGATTACTTCCATGCACTGAGCCACCGTGGGGCGCGGAATGGAGTGAAGAACACGGCAAGCATTTAGAAGTTTTGATAACCTGGACTCCGTCAGGTAAATTTTCATTTCTATAGAATCTATCAGAGTCCCTAGGAAGGAAACCCTTGTGAGAGGAGATAGAGAACTCTTTTCTTCGTTCACTTTCCACCCATGCGACCTCAGAAATGCCAGAACTATCTCTGTATGAGACTTGGCAATTTGAAAGCTTGACGCCTGTATCAGGATGTCGTCTAGGTAAGGAGCCACCGCTATGCCTCGCGGTCTTAGAACCGCCAGAAGTGAGCCCAGAACCTTTGTAAAAATGATTGGGGCTGTAGCCAACCCGAATGGAAGAGCTACAAACTGGTAATGCCTGTCTAGAAAGGCAAACCTCAGGAACCGATGATGATTCTTGTGGATCGGAATGTGAAGGTAGGCATCCTTTAAGTCCACTGTGGTCATGTACTGACCCTCTTG
Source organism: Bombina bombina (assembly GCF_027579735.1). Lineage (NCBI taxonomy): Eukaryota > Metazoa > Chordata > Amphibia > Anura > Bombinatoridae > Bombina > Bombina bombina. The sequence continues at coordinate 2,244,698 of NC_069500.1, forward strand.
GATCATGGGTAAAATGGCTCGAATAGTTTCCATCTTGAATGATGGAACTCTGAGGAATTGTTTAGGATCTTTAGATCCAAAATTGGTCTGAAGGTTCCCTCTTTTTTGGGAACCACAAACAGATTTGAATAAAACCCCTGTCCTTGTTCCGTCCGCGGAACTGGATGGATCACTCCCATTACAAGGTCGTCTTGCATGCAGCTTAGGAATGCCTCTTTCTTTATCTGGTTTGCAGATAATCTTGAAAGGTGAAATCTCCCTTGTGGGGGAGAAGCTTTGAAGTCCAGAAGATATCCCTGAGATATGATCTCCAACGCCCAGGGATCCTGAACATCTCCCTGGGCGAAGAGAGAGAGTCTGCCCCCTACTAGATCTGTTGTCGGATAGGGGGCCACTCCTTCATGCTGTCTTGAAGGCAGCAGCAGGCTTTCTGGCCTGCTTGCCCTTGTTCCAGGACTGGGTAGGTTTCCAGGCCTGCTTAGATTGAGGAAAAGTTCCCTCTTGTTTTGAAGTAGAGGGAGCTGATCCTGCACCTGCCTTGAAATTTCGAAAGGCACGAAAATTAGACTGTTTGGCCCTTGATTTGGCCCTGTCCTGAGGAAGGGTATGACCCTAATCCTCCAGTAATATCAGCAATAATTTATTTCAAACCAGGCCTGAATAAGGTCTGCCCCTTGAAAGGAATGTTAAGTAATTTAGACTTTGAAGTCACATCAGCTGACCAGGATTTAAGCCATAGCGCCCTACGCGCCTGGATGGCGAATCCGGAATTCTTAGCCGTTAGTTTAGTCAAATGAACAATGGCATCAGAAACAAATGAGTTAGCTAGCTTAAGTGTTCTAAGCTTGTCAATTTCAGTCAATGGAGCTGTATGGATGGCCTCTTCCAGGGCCTCAAACCAGAACGCCGCCGCAGCAGTGACAGGCGCAATGCATGCAAGGGGCTGTAAAATAAAACCTTGTTGAATAAACATTTTCTTAAGGTAACCCTCTAATTTTTTATCCATTGGATCTGAAAAAGCACAACTGTCCTCAACTGGGATAGTGGTACGCTTTGCTAAAGTAGAAACTGCTCCCTCCACCTTAGGGACTGTCTGCCATAAGTCCCGTGTAGTGGCATCTATTGGAAACATTTTTCTAAATATAGGAGGTGGGGAAAAGGGCACACCGGGTCTATCCCACTCTTTACTAATAATTTCTATAAGCCTTTTAGGTATTGGAAAAACATCAGTACTCACCGGCACTGCATAGTATTTATCCAGCCTACACAATTTATCTGGCACTGCAATTGTGTCACAGTCATTCAGAGCAGCTAATACCTCCCCAAGTAACACACGGAGGTTCTCAAGCTTAAATTTAAAATTAGAAATCTCTGAATCAGGTCTCCCCGATTCAGAGACGTCACCCACAAAGCTCTCCGTCCTCAGGTTCTGCATATTGTGACGCAGTATCAGACATGGCTCTTACAGCATCTACGCGCTCTGTATCTCGTCTAACCCCAGAGCTATCGCGCTTGCCTCTCAATTCAGGCAATCTGGCTAATATCTGTGACAGGGTATTATTCATGATTGCGGCCATGTCCTGCAAAGTAATCGCTATGGGCATCCCTGATGTACTTGGCGCCATATTAGCGTGCGTCCCTCGAGCGGGAGGCGAAGGGTCCGACACGTGGGGAGAGTTAGTCGGCATAACTTCCCCCTCGACAGACACCTCTGGTGACAATTATTTTATAGATAAAGACTGATCTTCACTGTTTAAGGTGAAATCAATACATTTAGTACACATTCTCCTATGGGGCTCCACCATGGCTTTTAAACATAATGAACAAGTAGTTTCCTCTGTGTCAGACATGTTTGTACAGACTAGCAATGAGACTAGTAAGCTTGGAAAACACTTTAAACAAAGTTAACAAGCAATATAAAAAACGTTACTGTGCCTTTAAGAGAAACAAATTTTGGCAAAATTTGAAATAAAAGTGAAAAAAGGCAGTTACATTAACGAAGTTTTTACAGTGTATGTAACAAGTTAGCAGAGCATTGCACCCACTTGCAAATGGATGATTAACCCCTTAATACAAAAAACAATTTATGTAAGAACTTACCTGATAAATTCATTTCTTTCATATTAGCAAGAGTCCATGAGCTAGTGACGTATGGGATATACATTCCTACCAGGAGGGGCAAAGTTTCCCAAACCTTAAAATGCCTATAAATACACCCCTCACCACACCCACAAATCAGTTTAACGAATAGCCAAGAAGTGGGGTGATAAGAAAAAAGTGCGAAAGCATAAAAAATAAGGAATTGGAATAATTGTGCTTTATACAAAAAAATCATAACCACCACAAAAAAAGGGTGGGCCTCATGGACTCTTGCCAATATGAAAGAAATGAATTTATCAGGTAAGTTCTTACATAAATTATGTTTTCTTTCATGTAATTAGCAAGAGTCCATGAGCTAGTGACGTATGGGATAATGACTACCCAAGATGTGGATCTTTCCACGCAAGAGTCACTAGAGAGGGAGGGATAAAATAAAGACAGCCAATTCCTGCTGAAAATAATCCACACCCAAAAGAAAGTTTAATGAAAACATAAGCAGAAGATTCAAACTGAAACCGCTGCCTGAAGTACTTTTCTACCAAAAACTGCTTCAGAAGAAGAAAACACATCAAAATGGTAGAATTTAGTAAAAGTATGCAAAGAGGACCAAGTTGCTGCTTTGCAAATCTGATCAACCGAAGCTTCATTCCTAAACGCCCAGGAAGTAGAAACTGACCTAGTAGAATGAGCTGTAATCCTTCGAGGCGGAGTTTTACCCGACTCGACATAGGCATGATGAAATAAAGATTTCAACCAAGATGCCAAAGAAATGGCAGAAGCTTCCTGGCCTTTTCTAGAACCGGAAAAGATGACAAATAGACTAGAAGTCTTTCGGAAAGACTTAGTAGCTTCAACATAATAATACAAAGCTCTAACAGCATCCAAAGAATGTAACGATTTCTCCTTAGAATTCATAGGATTAGGAAATAATGAAGGAACCACAATTTCTCTACTAATGTTGTTAGAATTCACAACCTTAGGTAAAAAATTCAAAAGAAGTTTGCAGCACCGCCTTATCCTGATGAAAAATCAGAAAAGGATACTCACAAGAAAGAGCAGATAATTCAGAGACTCTTCTGGCAGAAGAGATGGCCAAAAGAAACAAAACTTACCAAGAAAGTAATTTAATGACCAAAGAATACATGGGTTCAAAAGGAGGAGCTTGAAGAGCCCCCAGAACCTAATTCAAACTCCAAGGAGGAGAAATTGACTTAATGACAGGTTTTATACGAACCAAAGCTTGTACAAAACAATGACTATCAGGAAGATTAGCAATCTTTCTGTGAAAAAGAACAGAAAGAGCAGAGATTTGTCCTTTCAAGGAACTTGCGGACAAACCTTTATCTAAACCATCCTGAAGAAACTGTAAAATTATCGGTATTCAAAAAGAATGCCAAGAAAAATGATGAGAAAGACACCAAGAAATATAAGTCTTCCAGACACTATAATATATCTCTCTAGATACAGATTTACGAGCCTGTCACATAGTATTAATCATAGAGTCAGAGAAACCTCTTTGACCAAGAATCAAGCGTTCAAACTCCATACCTTAAAATTTAAGGATTTGAGATCCTGATGGAAGAAAGGACCTTGCGACAGAAAGTCTGGTCTTAACGGAAGAGTCCACAGCAGGCAAGAGGCCATCTGGACAAGATCCACATACCAAAACCTGTGAGGCCATGCTGGAGCTACCAGCAGGACAAACAAGCATTCCTTTAGAATCTTGGAGAATACTCTTGGAAGAAGAACTAGAGACGGAAAGATATAGGCAGGATGATACTTCCAAGGAAGTGATAATGCATCCACTGCCTCCGCCTGAGGATCCCGGGATCTGGACAGATACCTGGGAAGTTTCTTGTTTACATGATAAGCCATCAGATCTATTTCTGGGAGTTCCCATATTTGAACAATCTGAAGAAATACCTCTGGGAGAAGAGACCATTCGCCCGGATGCAACGTTTGGCGACTGAGATAATCCGCTTCCCAATTGTCTATACCTGGGATATGAACCACAGAGATTAGACAGGAGCTGGATTCCGCCCAAACCAAAATTCGAGATACTTCTTTCATAGCCAGAGGACTGTGAATCCCTCCTTGATGATTGATGTATGCCACAGTTGTGACATTGTCTAACTGAAAACAAATGAACAACTCTCTCTTCAGAAGAGGCCAAGACTGAAGAGCTCTAAATTGCACGGAGTTCCAAAATATTGATCGGTAATCTCACCTCCTGAGATTCCCAAACCCCTTGTGCCGTCAGAGACCCCCACACAGCTCCCCAACCTGTAAGACTTGCATCTGTTGAGATTATAGTCCAGGTCGGAAGAACAAAGAAGCCCCCTGAACTAAACGATGGTGATCTGTCCACCACGTCAGAGAGTGTCGTATAATCGGTTTAAAGATATTGAGATATCTTTGTGTAATCCCTGCACCATTGGTTCAGCATACAGAGCTGAAGAGGTCGCATGTGAAAACGAGCAAAGGAGATCGCATCCGATGCAGCAGTCATAAGACCTAAAATTTCCATGCATAAGGCTACCAAAGGGAATGATTGGGACTGAAGGTTTTGACAAGCTGATATCAATGTTAGACTTCTCTTTTCTGACAAAGACAGAGTCATAGACACTGAATCTATCTGGAAACCTAAAAAGGTTACCCTTGTCTGAGGAATCAATGAACTTTTTGGTAAATTGATCCTCCAACCATGATCTTGAAGAAACAACACAAGTCGATTCGTATGAGATTCTGCGAAAATGTGAAGACTGAGCAAGTACCAAGATATCGTCCAAAATAAGGAAATACCAAAACCCTGTTCTCTGATTACAGACAGAAGGGCACCGAGAACCTTTGAAAAAATTCTTGGAGCTGATGCTAGGCCACAAAACTGGTAATGCTTGTCTAAAAAGAGAATCTCAGAAACTAAAAGTGATCTGGATGAATCGGAATATGCAGATATGCATCCTGTAAATCTATTGTAGACATATAATGCCCTTGCTAAACAAAAGGCAGGATAGTCCTACAGTTACCATCTTGAATGTTGGTATCCTTACATAACGATTCAATATTGATAGATCCGGAACTGGTCTGAAGGAATTGACCTTCTTTGGTACAATGAAGAGATAGAATAAAACCCCAGCCCCTGTTCCAGAACTGGAACTGGCATAATTACTCCACCCAACTCTAGATCTGAAACACATTTCAGAAATGCTGAGCCTTTGCTGGGTTTACTGGGACACGGGAAAGAAAAAAATCTCTTTGCAGGAGGCCTTAACTTGAAGCCAATTCTGTACCTTTCTGAAACAATGTTCTGAAACCAGAGATTGTGAACGGAATTGATCCAAATTTCTTTGAAGAAAACGTAATCTGCCCCATACCAGCTGAGCTGGAATGAGGGCCGCACCTTCATGGGTACTTAGGAGCTGGCTTTGGGTTTTTCTATAAGGCTTGGATATATTCCAAACTGGAAATGGTTTCCAAACTGATACCGCTCCTGAGGATGAAGGATCAGGCTTTTGTTCCTTGTTGTGAGGAAAGGAACGAAAACGATTATTAGACCTAAATTTACCTTAGATTTTTTATCCTTTGGTAAAAAAGTTCCCTTCCCTCCAGTAACAGTTGAGATAATAGAATTCAACTGAGAACCGAATAATTTATTACCCTGGAAAGAAAGGGATAGCAAAGTAGACTTAGAAGACATATCAGCATTCCAAGTTTTAAGCCATAAAGCTCTTCTAGCTAAAATAGCTAGAGACATATACCTGACACCAACTCTAATGATATCAAAAGATGGTATCACAAATAAAATTATTAGCATGTTATAGAATAATAATAATGCTATAAAATTATGATCTGTTACTTGTTGCGCTAAAGCTTCTAACCAAAAAGTTGAAGCTGCAGCAACATCCGCTAAAAATATAGCAGGAGTAGAGACAGCCCCATTAACCTTAGGGATTTTGTCCCAAAAACTCTAATCTGTCAGACGGCACAGGATATAATTGCTTAAAACGTTTTAGAAGGAGTAAATGAATTACCCAAATTATTCCATTCCCTGGAAATTACTTCAGAAATAGCATCAGGGAGAGAAAACACTTCTGGAATAACTACAGGAGATTTAAAAACCTTATTTAAACGTTTAGATTTAGTATCAAGAGGACCAGAATCCTCTATTTCTAATGCAATTAATACTTATTTAAGTAAAGAACGAATAAATTCCATCTTAAACAAATACGAAGATTTAAAAGCATCAACCTCTGAGACAGAAACCTCTGAACCAGAAGAACCATTATCAGTATCAGAATGATGATGTTCATTTAAAAATTCATCTGAAAAAAGAGAAGTTTTAAAAGACTTTTATGTATACTAGAAGGAGAAATAACAGACATAGCCTTCTTAATGGATTTAGAAACAAAATCTCTTATGTTATCAGGAACACTCTGAGAATTAGATGTTGACGGAACAGCAACAGGTAATGTAACAGTACTAAAGGAAATTTTATCTGCATTAATAAGTTTGTCATGACATGCAATACAAACTACAGCTGGAGAAACAGATACCAAAAATTATAGCAGATACACTTAGCTTGGTAGCTCCAGCACCGGGCAGCGATTTTCCTGAAGTATCTTCTGACTCAGTTGCAACGTGGAACATCTTGCAATATGTAATAGAAAAAACAACATATAAAGCAAAATTGATCAAATTCCTTAAATGACAGTTTCAGGAATGGGAAAAAAATGCCAGTGAACAAGCTTCTAGCAACCAGAAGCAATAAATAATGAGACTTAAATAATGTGGAGACAAAAATGACGCCCATATTTTTTAGCGCCAAATAAGACGCCCACATTATTTGGCGCCTAAATGCTTTTGGCGCCAAAAATGACGCCACATCCGGAACGCCGACACTTTTGATGCAAAAAAACGTCAAAAAATGACGCAACTTCCGGCGACACGTATGACGCCGGAAACAGAAAAAAAAATTTGCGCCAAAAAAGTCTGCGCCAAGAATGACGCAATAAAATGAAGCATTTTCAGCCCCAGCGAGCCTAACAGCCCACAGGGAAAAAGTCAAATTTTTTAAGGTAAGAAAAAATGATTGATTCAAATGCATCATCCCAAATATGAAACTGACTGTCTGAAATAAGGAATATTAAACATCCTGAATCAAGGCAAATAAATGTTTGAATACATATATTTAGAACTTTATAAATAAAAGAAAATAAGACTTACTTACCCCAGGACACTCATCTACATGTTGTAGAAAGCCAAACCAGTACTGAAACGAGAATCAGCAGAGGTAATGGTATATATAAGAGTATATCGTCGATCTGAAAAGGGAGGTAAGAGATGAATCTCTACGACCGATAACAGAGAACCTATGAAATAGACCCCGTAGAAGGAGATCATTGCATTCAAATAGGCAATACTCTCCTCACATCCCTCTGACATTCACTGCACGCTGAGAGGAAAACCGGGCTCCAACCTGCTGCGGAGCGCATATCAACGTAGAATCTAGCACAAACTTACTTCACCACCTCCATAGGAGGCAAAGTTTGTAAAACTGATTTGTGGGTGTGGTGAGGGGTGTATTTATAGGCATTTTAAGGTTTGGGAAACTTTGCCCCTCCTGGTAGGAATGTATATCCCATACGTCACTAGCTCATGGACTCTTGCTAATTACATGAAAGAAAACAGATTAACAAAACGAAAAATATGTTTTTTAAACAGTCATAACAACTGCCACAGCTCCTACTTTTGAAGCCTTTTGAGCCCATCAGAGATGTCCTATAGCATGCAGGGGACTGCTGAGAGAAGCTGAATGTCACAGTTTGTAATTTTAACTGCACCAACTGTAACTTTTATACTATAACAGTGGAAAGAACTGTTTCTAGGCAAAAATAAAGCCAGCCATGTGGAAAAAACTAGGCCCCAATAAGTTTTGTCACCAAACATATATAAAAACGATTAACATGCCAGCAAACGTTTTATATTACACTTTTATAAGAGTATGTATCTCTGTTAATAAGCCTGATACAAGTCGCTATCACTGCATTTAAGGCTTAACTTACATTAATCCGGTATCAGCAGCATTTTTCTAGCAAGTTCCATCCCTAGAAAACATAATTTATGCTTACCTGATAAATTCCTTTCTTCTGTAGTGTGATCAGTCCACGGGTCATCATTACTTCTGGGATATTACTCCTCCCCAACAGGAAGTGCAAGAGGATTCACCCAGCAGAGCTGCATATAGCTCCTCCCCTCTACGTCACTCCCAGTCATTCGACCAAGGACCAACGAGAAAGGAAAAGCCAAGGGTGAAGTGGTGACTGGAGTATAAATTAAAAAATATTTACCTGCCTTAAAAACAGGGCGGGCCGTGGACTGATCACACTACAGAAGAAAGGAATTTATCAGGTAAGCATAAATTATGTTTTCTTCTGTTAAGTGTGATCAGTCCACGGGTTATCATTACTTCTGGGATACCAATACCAAAGCAAAAGTACACGGATGACGGGAGGGATAGGCAGGCTCTTTATACAGAAGGAACCACTGCCTGAAGAACCTTTCTCCCAAAAATAGCCTCCGATGAAGCAAAAGTGTCAAATTTGTAAAATTTGGAAAAAGTATGAAGCGAAGACCAAGTTGCAGCCTTGCAAATCTGTTCAACAGAGGCCTCATTCTTGAAGGCCCAAGTGGAAGCCACAGCTCTAGTAGAATGAGCTGTAATTCTTTCAGGAGGCTGCTGTCCAGCAGTCTCATAAGCTAAACGAATTATGCTACGAAGCCAAAAAGAAAGAGAGGTAGCGGAAGCTTTTTGACCTCTCCTCTGCCCAGAGTAAATGACAAACAGAGAAGACGTTTGTCGAAATTCCTTAGTTGCCTGTAAGTAAAATTTTAGAGCACGGACTACATCCAGGTTGTGCAGTAGACGTTCCTTCTTTGAAGAAGGATTTGGGCATAAAGAAGGAACAACAATCTCTTGATTGATATTCCTGTTAGTAACTACCTTAGGTAAGAACCCAGGTTTAGTACGCAGGACTACCTTATCCGAATGAAAAATCAAATAAGGAGAATCACAATGTAAGGCTGATAATTCAGAGACTCTTCGAGCCGAGGAAATAGCCATTAAAAATAGAACTTTCCAAGATAACAACTTTATATCAATGGAATGAAGGGGTTCAAACGGAACGCCCTGTAAAACATTAAGAACAAGGTTTAAACTCCATGGTGGAGCAACAGTTTTAAACACAGGCTTAATCCTGGCCAAAGCCTGACAAAAAGCCTGGACGTCAGGAACTTCTGACAGACGTTTGTGTAACAGAATGGACAGAGCTGAGATCTGTCCCTTTAATGAACTAGCAGATAAACCCTTTTCTAAACCTTCTTGTAGAAAAGACAATATCCTAGGAATCCTAACCTTACTCCAAGAGTAACCTTTGGATTCACACCAATATAGGTATTTACGCCATATCTTATGGTAAATCTTTCTGGTAACAGGTTTCCTAGCCTGTATTAAGGTATCAATAACTGACTCAGAAAACCCACGTCTTGATAAAATCAAGCGTTCAATTTCCAAGCAGTCAGCTTCAGAGAAGTTAGATTTTGATGTTTGAAGGGACCCTGTATCAGAAGGTCCTGTTTCAGAGGTAGAGACCAAGGTGGACAGGATGACATGTCCACCAGGTCTGCATACCAAGTCCTGCGTGGCCACGCAGGTGCTATTAGAATCACTGATGCTCTCTTGTTTGATTCTGGCAATCAATCGAGGAAGCAACGGGAAGGGTGGAAACACGTAAGCCATCCTGAAGTCCCAAGGTGCTGTCAGAGCATCTATCAGGACTGCTCCTGGATCCCTGGATCTGGACCCGTAACGAGGAAGCTTGGCGTTCTGTCGAGACGCCATGAGATCTATCTCTGGTTTGCCCCAACGTCGAAGTATTTGGGCAAAGACCTCCGGATGAAGTTCCCACTCCCCCGGATGAAAAGTCTGACGACTTAAGAAATCCGCCTCCCAGTTCTCCACTCCCGGGATGTGGATTGCTGACAGGTGGCAAGAGTGAGACTCTGCCCAGCGAATTATCTTTGATACTTCCATCATAGCTAGGGAGCTTCTTGTCCCTCCCTGATGGTTGATGTAAGCTACAGTCGTGATGTTGTCCGACTGAAACCTGATGAACCCCCGAGTTGTCAACTGGGGCCAAGCCAGGAGGGCATTGAGAACTGCTCTCAATTCCAGAATGTTTATTGGCAGGAGACTCTCCTCCTGACTCCATTGTCCCTGAGCCTTCAGAGAATTCCAGACGGCACCCCAACCTAGAAGGCTGGCGTCTGTTGTTACAATTGTCCAGTCTGGTCTGCTGAATGGCATCCCCCTGGACAGGTGTGGCCGAGAAAGCCACCATAGAAGAGAATTTCTGGTCTCTTGATCCAGATTCAGAGAAGGGGATAAATCTGAGTAATCCCCATTCCACTGACTTAGCATGCACAGTTGCAGTGGTCTGAGGTGTAAGCGTGCAAAGGGTACTATGTCCATTGCCGCTACCATTAAGCCGATTACCTCCATGCATTGAGCCACTGACGGGTGTTGAATGGAATGAAGGGTGCGGCAAGCACTTTGAAGTCTTGTTAGCCTGTCCTCTGTCAGGTAAATCTTCATTTCTACAGAATCTATAAGAGTCCCCAGGAAGGGAACTCTTGTGAGTGGAACAAGTGAACTTTTCTTTTCGTTCACCTTCCATCCATGTGACCTTAGAAATGCCAGCACTAACTCTGTATGAGACTTGGCAGTTTGAAAGCTTGAAGCTTGTATCAGAATGTCGTCTAGGTATGGAGCTACCGAGATTCCCCGCGGTCTTAGTACCGCCAGAAGAGCACCCAGAACCTTTGTGAAGATTCTTGGAGCTGTAGCCAATCCGAATGGAAGAGCCACAAACTGGTAATGCCTGTCTAGGAAGGCAAACCTTAGGTACCGATAATGATCTTTGTGAATCGGTATGTGAAGGTAAGCATCTTTTAAATCTACAGTGGTCATGTACTGACCCTCTTGGATCATAGGTAAAATTGTCCGAATAGTCTCCATCTTGAACGATGGAACTCTTAGGAATTTGTTTAGGATCTTTAAGTCCAGGATTGGTCTGAAAGTTCCCTCTTTTTTGGGAACCACAAACAGATTTGAGTAAAACCCCTGTCCCTGTTCCGATCGTGGAACTGGATGGATTACTCCCATTAACCAGAGCTCTTGTACGCAGCGTAGAAACGCCTCTTTCTTTGTCTGGATTGTTGACAATCTTGACAGATGAAATCTCTCTCTTGGAGGAGAGTATTTGAAGTCCAGAAGGTATCCCTGAGATATTATCTCTAGCGCCCAGGGATCCTGAACATCTCTTGCCCAAGCCTGGGCGAAGAGAGAAAGTCTGCCCCCCACTAGATCCGATCCCGGATCGGGGGCCCTCAATTCATGCTGTTTTAGGGGCAGCAGCAGGTTTACTAGCCCTTGTTCCAGGACTGGTTAGGTTTCCAGCCTTGTCTGTAGCGAGCAACAGCTCCTTCCTGTTTTGGTGCAGAGGAAGTTGATGCTGCTCCTGCTTTGAAATTACGAAAGGAACGAAAATTAGACTGTCTAGTCTTGGCTTTGGCTTTGTCCTGAGGCAGGGCATGGCCTTTACCTCCTGTAATGTCAGCGATAATCTCTTTCAACCCGGGCCCGAATAAGGTCTGCCCTTTGAAAGGTATATTAAGCAATTTAGACTTAGAAGTAACATCAGCTGACCAGGATTTTAGCCACAGCGCCCTGCGTGCCTGAATGGCGAATCCTGAATTCTTCGCTGTAAGTTTAGTAAGATGTACTACGGCCTCCGAAATGAATGAATTAGCTAGTTTAAGGACTCTAAGCCTGTCCGTAATGTCGTCCAGAGTAGCTGAACCAATGTTCTCTTCCAGAGACTCAATCCAGAATGCCGCTGCAGCCGTGATCGGCGCAATGCATGCAAGGGGTTGCAATATAAAACCTTGTTGAATAAACATTTTCTTAAGGTAACCCTCTAACTTTTTATCCATTGGATCTGAAAAAGCACAGCTATCCTCCACCGGGATAGTGGTACGCTTAGCTAAGGTAGAAACTGCTCCCTCCACCTTAGGGACCGTTTGCCATAAGTCCCTTGTGGTGGCGTCTATTGGAAACATTTTTCTAAATATCGGAGGGGGTGAGAACGGCACACCGGGTCTATCCCACTCCTTAGTAACAATTTCAGTAAGTCTCTTAGGTATAGGAAAAACCTCAGTACTCGTCGGTACCGCAAAATATTTATCCAACCTACACATTTTCTCTGGTATTGCAACTGTGTTACAATCATTCAGAGCCGCTAACACCTCCCCTAGTAATACACGGAGGTTTTCCAGTTTAAATTTAAAATTTGAAATATCTGAATCCAGTCTGTTTGGATCAGAACCGTCACCCACAGAATGAAGTTCTCCGTCCTCATGTTCTGCCACCTGTGACGCAGTGTCTGACATGGCCCTAATATTATCAGCGCACTCTGTTCTCACCCCAGAGTGATCACGCTTACCTCTTAGTTCTGGTAATTTAGCCAAAACCTCAGTCATAACAGTAGCCATATCCTGTAATGTGATTTGTAATGGCCGCCCAGATGTACTCGGCGCTACAATATCACGCACCTCCCTCTGAGCGGGAGATGTAGGTACTGACACGTGAGGCGAGTTAGTCGGCATAACTCTCCCCTCGTTGTTTGGTGAAATTTGTTCAATTTGTACAGATTGACTTTTATTTAAAGTAGCATCAATACAGTTAGTACATAAATTTCTATTGGGCTCCACTTTGGCATTGCAACAAATGACACAGGTATCATCCTCTGAATCAGACATGTTTAACACACTAGCAAATAAACTTGCAACTTGGAAATACAATTCAATTAGAATAATATTAAAACGTACTGTGCCTTTAAGAAGCACAGAAGATCTATGACAGTTGAAAATTAATAAATTGAAACAGTTATAGCCTCAATCCTTGAAAACAACACAACTTTAGCAAAGGTTTAATCCCATTAGCAAAGATAACAAATTCTGAAAGCAGGAAACAAATTACAGAATAAACGTTTTTTATCTCAGTCAAACTATAATTCTCACAGCTCTGCTGAGAGAAATTACCTCCCTCAAAATAAGTTTTGAAGACCCCTGAGCTCTGTAGAGATGAACCGGATCATGCAGGGAATACAATGAGTTGCTGACTGAAATATTTGATGCGTAGTAAAAGCGCCAAAAAACGGCCCCTCCCCCTCACACACAGCAGTGAGGGAGAACAGAAACTGTCAGAAAACAGATTAAGCAACTGCCAAGTGGAAAAATAGTGCCCAAACATTTATTCACTCAGTACCTCAGCAAATGAAAAACAGAATTTATGTTTACCTGATAAATTACTTTCTCCAACGGTGTGTCCGGTCCACGGCGTCATCCTTACTTGTGGGATATTCTCTTCCCCAACAGGAAATGGCAAAGAGCCCAGCAAAGCTGGTCACATGATCCCTCCTAGGCTCCGCCTACCCCAGTCATTCGACCGACGTTAAGGAGGAATATTTGCATAGGAGAAACCATATGATACCGTGGTGACTGTAGTTAAAGAAAATAAATCATCAGACCTGATTAAAAAACCAGGGCGGGCCGTGGACCGGACACACCGTTGGAGAAAGTAATTTATCAGGTAAACATAAATTCTGTTTTCTCCAACATAGGTGTGTCCGGTCCACGGCGTCATCCTTACTTGTGGGAACCAATACCAAAGCTTTAGGACACGGATGAAGGGAGGGAGCAAATCAGGTCACCTAAATGGAAGGCACCACGGCTTGCAAAACCTTTCTCCCAAAAAATAGCCTCAGAAGAAGCAAAAGTATCAAACTTGTAAAATTTGGTAAAAGTGTGCAGTGAAGACCAAGTCGCTGCCCTACATATCTGATCAACAGAAGCCTCGTTCTTGAAGGCCCATGTGGAAGCCACAGCCCTAGTGGAATGAGCTGTGATTCTTTCAGGAGGCTGCCGTCCGGCAGTCTCGTAAGCCAATCTGATGATGCTTTTAATCCAAAAAGAGAGAGAGGTAGAAGTTGCTTTTTGACCTCTCCTGTTACCAGAATAAACAACAAACAAGGAAGATGTTTGTCTAAAATCCTTTGTAGCATCTAAATAGAATTTTAGAGCGCGAACAACATCCAAATTGTGCAACAAACGTTCCTTCTTCGAAACTGGTTTCGGACCCAAAGAAGGCACGACTATCTCCTGGTTAATGTTTTTGTTAGAAACAACTTTTGGAAGAAAACCAGGTTTAGTACGTAAAACCACCTTATCTGCATGGAACACCAGATAAGGAGGAGAACACTGCAGAGCAGATAATTCTGAAACTCTTCTAGCGGAAGAAATTGCAGCCAAAAACAAAACTTTCCAAGATAATAACTTAATATCAACGGAATGTAAGGGTTCAAACGGAACCCCCTGAAGAACTGAAAGAACTAAGTTGAGACTCCAAGGAGGAGTCAAAGGTTTGTAAACAGGCTTGATTCTAACCAGAGCCTGAACAAAGGCTTGAACATCTGGCACAGCTGCCAGCTCTTTGTGAAGTAACACAGACAAGGCAGAAATCTGTCCCTTCAAGGAACTTGCAGATAATCCTTTCTCCAATCCTTCTTGAAGAAAGGATAGAATCCTAGGAATCTTTACCTTGTCCCAAGGGAATCCTTTAGATTCACACCAACAGATATATTTTTTCCATATTTTGTGGTAAATTTTTCTAGTTACAGGCTTTCTGGCCTGAACAAGAGTATCAATAACAGAATCTGAGAACCCTCGCTTTGATAAGATCAAGCGTTCAATCTCCAAGCAGTCAGCTGGAGTAGGACCAGATTCGGATGTTCGAACGGACCTTGAACAAGAAGGTCTCGTCTCAAAGGTAGCTTCCATGGTGAAGCCGATGACATATTCACCAGATCTGCCTACCAAGTCCTGCGTGGTTACGCAGGAGCTATCAAGATCACCTACGCCCTCTCCTGATTGATCCTGGCTACCAGCCTGGGGATGAGAGGAAACGGCGGGAATACATAAGCTAGGTTGAAGGTCCAAGGTGCTACTAGTGCATCTACTAGAGTCGCCTTGGGATCCCTGGATCTGGACCCGTAGCAAGGAACCTTGAAGTTCTGACGAGAGGCCATCAGATCCATGTCTGGAATGCCCCACAGTTGAGTGATTTGGGCAAAGATTTCCGGATGGAGTTCCCACACCCCCGGATGCGATGTCTGACGAATCAGAAAATCCGCTTCCCAAGTTTCCACTCCTGGGATGTGGATTGCAGACAGGTGGCAGGAGCGAGTCTCCGCCCATTGAATGATTTTGGTCACTTCTTCCATCGCCAGGGAACTCCTTGTTCCCCCCTGATGGTTGATGTACGCAACAGTCGTCATGTTGTCTGATTGAAACCGTATGAACTTGGCCCTCGCTAGCTGAGGCCAAGCCTTGAGAGCATTGAATATCGCTCTCAGTTCCAGAATATTTATCGGTAGAAGAGATTCTTCCCGAGACCAAAGACCCTGAGCTTTCAGGGATCCCCAGACCGCGCCCCAGCCCATCAGACTGGCGTCGGTCGTGACAATGACCCACTCTGGTCTGCGGGAGGTCACCCCTAGCGACAGGTTGTCCAGGGACAGCCACCAACGGAGTGAGTCTCTGGTCCTCTGATTTACTTGTATCTTCGGAGACAAGTCTGTATAGTCCCCATTCCACTGACTGAGCATACACAATTGAAATGGTCTTAGATGAATGCGCGCAAAAGGAACTATGTCCATTGCCGCTACCATCAAACCTATCACTTCCATGCACTGTGCTATGGAAGGAAGAGGAACGGAAGGAAGTATCCGACAAGAGTTTAGAAGTTTTGTTTTTCTGGTCTCTGTCAGAAAAATCCTCATTTCTAAGGAGTCTATTATTGTTCCCAAGAAGGGAACTCTTGTCGACGGAGATAGAGAACTCTTTTCCACGTTCACTTACCATCCGTGAGATCTGAGAAAGGCCAGGACTATGTCCGTGTGAGCCTTTGCTTGAGGAAGGGACGACGCTTGAATCAGAATGTCGTCCAAGTAAGGTACTACAGCAATGCCCCTTGGTCTTAGCACCGCCAGAAGGGACCCTAGTACCTTTGTGAAAATCCTTGGAACAGTGGCTAATCCGAAAGGAAGCGCCACGAACTGGTAATGCTTGTCCAGGAATGCGAACCTTAGGAACCGATGATGTTCCTTGTGGACAGGAATATGTAGATACGCATCCTTTAAATCCACCGTGGTCAAGAATTGACCTTTCTGGATGGAAGGATTGTTCGAATGGTTTCCATTTTGGACGATGGAACCTTGAGAAACTTGTTTAGGATCTTGAGATCTAAGATTGGTCTGAACGTTCCCTCTTTTTTGGGAACTACGAACAGATTGGAGTAGAACCCCATCCCTCGTTCTTTTAATGGAACAGGATGAATCACTTCCAGAAGATAACCTTGGAAGACTATTTCTAGCGCCCAAGGATCCAGAACATCTCTTGCCCAAGCCTGAGTGAAGAGAGAGAGTCTGCCCCCCACCAAATCCGGTCCCGGATCGGGGGCCCGCATCTCATGCTGTCTTGGGAGCAGTGGCAGGTTTCTTGGCCTGCTTTCCCTTGTTCCAGCCTTGCCTAGGTCTCCAGGCTGGATTGGCTTGAGAAGTATTACCCTCCTGCTTAGAGGACGTAGCACTTGGGGCTGGTCCGTTTCTGCGAAAGGGACGAAAATTAGGTTTATTTTTGGCCTTGAAAGACCTATTCTGAGGAAGGGCGTGGCCCTTGCCCCCAGTGATATCAGAGATAAACTCTTTCAAGTCAGGGCCAAACAGTGTTTTCCCCTTGAAAGGAATGTCAAACAATTTGTTCTTGGAAGACGCATCCGCTGACCAAGATTTTAACCAAAGCGCTCTGCGCGCCACAATAGCAAACCCAGAATTTTTCGCCGCTAACCTAGCCAATTGCAAGGTGGCGTCTAGGGTGAAAGAATTAGCCAATTTAAGAGCACGAATTCTGTCCATAATCTCCTCATAAGAAGAAGAATTACTAATAATCGCCTTTTCTAGCTCATCGCACCAGAAACACGCGGCTGTAGTGACAGGGACAATGCATGCAATTGGTTGTAGAAGGTAACCTTGCTGAACAAACATCTTTTTTAGCAAACCTTCTAATTTTTTATCCATAGGATCTTGGAAAGCACAACTATCTTCTATGGGTATAGTGGTGCGCTTGTTTAGAGTAGAAACCGCCCCCTCGACCTTGGGGACTGTCTGCCATAAGTCCTTTCTGGGGTCGACTATAGGAAACAATTTTTTAAATATGGGGGGAGGTACGAAAGGTACACCGGGCCTGTCCCATTCTTTATTAACAATGTACGCCACCCGCTTGAGTATAGGAAAAGCTTCGGGGGGCCCCGGGGCCTCTAGGAACTTGTCCATTTTACATAGTGTTTCTGGAATGACCAGATAATCACAATCATCCAAATTGGATAACACCTCCTTAAGCAGAGCGCGGAGATGTTCCAACTTAAATTTAAAAGTAATCACATCAGGTTCAGCTTGTTGAGAAATTTTTCCTGAATCTGAAATTTCTCCCTCAGACAAAACCTCCCTGGCCCCCTCAGACTGGTGTAGGGGCCCTTCAGAAACAATATCATCAGCGGCCTCATGCTCTTCAGTATTTTCTAAAACAGAGCAGTCGCGCTTTCGCTGATAAGTGGGCATATTGGCTAAAATGTTTTTGATAGAATTATCCATTACAGCCGTTAATTGTTGCATAGTAAGGAGTATTGGCGCGCTAGATGTACTAGGGGCCTCCTGTATGGGCAAAACTGGTGTAGACGAAGGAGGGGATGATGCAGTACCATGCTTACTCCCCTCACTTGAGGAATCATCTTGGGCATCATTTTTACAAAATTTATTATGACATAAATCACATCTATTTAAATGAGAAGGAACCTTGGCTTCCCCACAGTCAGAACACAATCTATCTGGTAGTTCAGACATGTTAAACAGGCATAAACTTGATAACAAAGCACAAAAAACGTTTTAAAATAAAACCGTTACTGTCACTTTAAATTTTAAACTGAACACACTTTATTACTGCAATTGCGAAAAAGTATGAAGGAATTGTTCAAAATTCACCAAAATTTCACCACAGTGTCTTAAAGCCTTAAAAGTATTGCACACCAAATTTGGAAGCTTTAACCCTTAAAATAACGGAACCGGAGCCGTTTTTATATTTAACCCCTTTACAGTCCCTGGAATCTGCTTTGCTGAGACCCAACCAAGCCCAAAGGGGAATACGATACCAAATAATGCCTTCAGAAAGACTTTTCTATGTATCAGAGCTCCACACACATGCAGCTGCATGTCATGCTGTTCTCAAAAACAAGTGCGCCATACCGGCGCGAAAATGAGGCTCTGACTATGATTAGGGAAAGCCCCAATAGAATAAAGTGTCTAAAACAGTGCCTGCCGATATTATTTTACAAAAAATACCCAGATTAAATGATTCCTCAAGGCTAAATATGTGTAAATATGATCGATTTAGCCCAGAAAATGTCTACAGTCTTAATAAGCCCTTGTGAAGCCCTTATTTACTGTGTGAATAAAAATGGCTTACCGGATCCCATAGGGAAAATGACAGCTTCCAGCATTACATCGTCTTGTTAGAATGTGTCATACCTCAAGCAGCAAAAGACTGCTCACTGTTCCCCCAACTGAAGTTAATTCCTCTCAACAGTCCTGTGTGGAACAGCCATGGATTTTAGTAACGGTTGCTAAAATCATTTTCCTCATACAAACAGAAATCTTCATCTCTTTTCTGTTTCAGAGTAAATAGTACATACCAGCACTATTTTAAAATAACAAACTCTTGATTGAATAATAAAAACTACAGTTAAACACTAAAAAACTCTAAGCCATCTCCGTGGAGATGTTGCCTGTACAACGGCAAAGAGAATGACTGGGGTAGGCGGAGCCTAGGAGGGATCATGTGACCAGCTTTGCTGGGCTCTTTGCCATTTCCTGTTGGGGAAGAGAATATCCCACAAGTAAGGATGACGCCGTGGACCGGACACACCTATGTTGGAGAAACGATTTTACATTCCAGCAAAAACGTTAAACATAATCTCTAGTTATTAAACAGCTTTATGTATTTCTTACAGTGTAATTCTAGTGAAGTACCATTCCCCAGAATACTGAAGTGTAAAGTATACATACATGACATTATATCGGTATGGCAGGATTTTCTCATCAATTCCATTGTCAGAAAATAAAAACTGCTACATACCTCTATGCAGATTCATCTGCCCGCTGTCCCCTGATCTGAAGTTTACCTCTCCTCAGATGGCCGAGAAACAGCAATATGATCTTAACTACTCCGGCTAAAATCATAACAAAAACTCTGGTAGATTCTTCTTCAAACTCTGCCAGAGAGATAATAACACACTCCGGTGCTATTTTAAAATAACAAACTTTTGATTGAAGATATAAAACTAAGTATAATCACCATAGTCCTCTCACACATCCTATCTAGTCGTTGGGTGCAAGAGAATGACTGGGAGTGACGTAGAGGGGAGGAGCTATATGCAGCTCTGCTGGGTGAATCCTCTTGCACTTCCTGTTGGGGAGGAGTAATATCCCAGAAGTAATGATGACCCGTGGACTGATCACACTTAACAGAAGAAATATGTTTACTGCACATACCTTATTGCAGGAAAACCTGCACGCCATTCCCTCTCTGAAGTTACCTCACTCCTCAGAATATGTGAGAACGGCAATGGATCTTAGTTACTTCTGCTAAGATCATAGAAATCACAGGCAGATTCTTCTTCTAATGCTGCCTTTGATAAAACAGTACACTCCGGTACCATTTAAAAATAACAAACTTTTGATTGAAGTTAAGAAACTAACTATAATACACCACTCTCCTCTTACTACGTCCATCTTTGTTGAGAGTTGCAAGAGAATGACTGGATATGGCAGTTAGGGGAGGAGCTATATAGCAGCTCTGCTGTGGGTGATCCTCTTGCAACTTCCTGTTGGGAAGGAGAATATCCCACAAGTAATGGATGATCCGTGGACTGGATACACTTAACAAGAGAAAGGGTGAATATTTCAATTTTCTATTTTGCAAAGTCAATTTTTTTGTTGCAAAGTATATTTTTTCTAGTGAACAACCAATTAGCCTCAGAGACACCTGATAGCTCACACAGGTGAGAATCAATTAGGAACACACCCCTTAGAATGGACACAATTGTTTGTTTGTAGGGTATAAAAGGCAGAGGTAGGAATGATTATGATATGCCTGATGAAACGGTTTGCCAACCGAGAAACGCGTTGCAATCATTGGGGCCAACTGGGTGACCCTGTAATCCACTTTATATAACAACCCTGGTGTTGTTTTTAAATTTTAGTTTTTAATAAATATTTGCAAATTTTTACTTTTGGAGTGGATCTCATTTCCTACCGTCTGCCTGCAATCACTACTAAGTGCACAGCTACTGAGAAGCATTAAACCTGCCTTTGTTTTCACTGCATCAATACCAAAAGATCGTTTGTTTGGGTGAGCTGCCACACCTGCCTGAATCTGCAGCCTGTATCTACCAGCACATTGGTGTGCTTTGGGAGTATGTGAGTACCCACTTTATACTATAAAGCACATTTCTATGTATCATCCTTAATGGTCTGCACATATAGTGCTCTCTGTTTGTTTTACACCTGTTGCAGAACTACAGTATTGGAAGTATCCTTGAACGGGTGAGCTGTCACACCCATCTAAATCTACAGCCTGCCCCTACCAGCACATGAGTGTGCTCGTGGAGTATGTGAGTACTCATTTGGCTATTCTGTTGCTTTTTCTTATGTCTTCAATCAGACTATACCACACATGAGGCGCCCCTCTGTTTTTTATTTCTCCTAGCTCACAACAATTGCCACTCCCCAGACCTGCAGCTCACACCAAAAGACATCCCCCAGACCTGCAGATTACACCAATAGCCATCCCCCAGACCTGCAGCTCACACCAAAAGACATCCCCCAGACCTGCAGCTCAGACCAATTGCCATCCCCCAGACCTGCAGCTCAGACCAATTGCCATCCCCCAGACCTGCAGATTACACCAATTGCCACTCCCCAGACCTGCAGCTCACACCAAAAGACATCCCCCAGACCTGCAGCTCACACCAAAAGACATCCCCCAGACCTGCAGCTCACACCAAAAGACATCCCCCAGACCTGCAGATTACACCAATAGCCATCCCCCAGACCTGCAGCTCAGACCAATTGCCATCCCCCAGACCTACAGCTCAGACCAATTGCATCCCCCAAGACCTGCAGCTCAGACCAATTGCCATCCCCCAGACCTGCAGCTCAGACCAATTGCCATCCCCCAGACCTACAGCTCAGACCAATTGCATCCCCCAAGACCTGCAGCTCAGACCAATTGCCATCCCCCAGACCTGCAGCTCAGACCAATTGCCATCCCCCAGACCTACAGCTCACACCAATTGCCATCCCCCAGACCTACAGCTCAGACCAATTGCCATCCCCCAGACCTGAAGCTCAGACCAATTGCCATCTTCCAGACCTGCAGCTCAGACCAATTGCCATCCCCCAGACCTGAAGCTCAGACCAATTGCCATCCCCCAGACCTGAAGCTCAGACCAATTGCCATCCCTCAGACCTGAAGCTCAGACCAATTGCCATCCCCCAGACCTGCAGCTCAGACCAATTGCCATCCCCCAGACCTACAGCTCAGACCAATTGCCATCCCCCAGACCTGCAGCTCAGACCAATTGCCATCTTCCAGACCTGCAGCTCAGACCAATTGCCATCCCCCAGACCTGCAGCTCAGACCAATTGCCATCCCCCAGACCTGCAGCTCAGACCAATTGCCATCCCCCAGACCTGCAGCTCAGACCAATTGCCATCCCCCAGACCTGCAGCTCAGACCAATTGCCATCCCCCAGACCTGAAGCTCAGACCAATTGCCATCTCCCAGACCTGCAGCTCAGACCAATTGCCATCTCCCAGACCTGCAGCTCAGACCAATCGCCATCCCCCAGACCTGAAGCTCAGACCAATTGCCATCTTCCAGACCTGCAGCTCACACCAATTGCCATCCCCCAGACCTGCAGCTCACACCAATTGCCATCCCCCAGACCTGCAGCTCAGACCAATTGCCATCCCCCAGACCTGCAGCTCAGACCAATTGCCATCTTCCAGACCTGCAGCTCAGACCAATTGCCATCCCCCAGACCTGCAGCTCACACCAATTGCCATCCCCCAGACCTGCAGCTCAGACCAATTGCCATCCCCCAGACCTGCAGCTCAGACCAATTGCCATCTTCCAGACCTGCAGCTCAGACCAATTGCCATCCCCCAGACCTGCAGCTCAGACCAATTGCCATCCCCCAGACCTGCAGCTCAGACCAACTGCAACCCCACAGACCTGTAGCTCACACCAATTGCCATCCCCCAGACCTGCAGCTCAAACCAATTGCCATCCCCCAAACCTGCAGCTCACACCAAGTGCAACCGCCCAGACCTGCAGCTCAAACCAATTGCCATCCCCCAGACCTGTAGCTCACACCAATTGTTACCACCCAGACCTGCAGCTTAGACCAATCGCCATCCCCCAGACCTGCAGCTCAGACCAATTGCCATCCCCCAGACCTGCAGCTCAGACCAATTGCCATCCCCCAGACCTGCAGCTCACACCAATTGTTACCACCCAGACCTGCAGCTTAGACCAATCGCCATCCCCAAAGCTGCAGCTCACACCAATCGCTAACCCCCAAATCTCTCAATCTCTCCCAGGCACTATCTAAACTCAATCCCACAATCCTCCGCCAAATACTGATTTAAAGCCCAAGCTCTGAGTCTTCTATGATTTTGGTGTTGTGGCTTCCTCTTTGTACTTAAGCTCAGTCTCATATGCTCCCAGCTTAAAGCAAAAGCTCCTTTAACTTTCTGATTCTTCTCACCTCCAACTTGTGAACCAGCTTCTTCTTAATTGCGTTTTGTGCTGCTGCATTAGTCGCCATGCGTAGACCTTCTGCTGCCTCGCGTAATTTCTGCTGCTGCTCCTCACTGTCTGGGTTTGCTGCAGCACCCTACAAAAAAAGAGATATAAATGATAATGCTATAGACAATACATTGCTAATTACCCTGGAAAAAAAACATAATTTATGTAAGAACTTACCTGATAAATTCATTTCTTTCATATTAACAAGAGTCCATGAGCTAGTGACGTATGGGATATACATTCCTACCAGGAGGGGCAAAGTTTCCCAAACCTTAAAATGCCTATAAATACACCCCTCACCACACCCACAAATCAGTTTAACGAATAGCCAAGAAGTGGGGTGATAAGAAAAAGTGCGAAGCATATAAAATAAGGAATTGGAATAATTGTGCTTTATACAAAAAAATCATAACCACCACAAAAAAGGGTGGGCCTCATGGACTCTTGTTAATATGAAAGAAATGAATTTATCAGGTAAGTTCTTACATAAATTATGTTTTCTTTCATGTAATTAACAAGAGTCCATGAGCTAGTGACGTATGGGATAATGACTACCCAAGATGTGGATCTTTCCACACAAGAGTCACTAGAGAGGGAGGGATAAAATAAAGACAGCCAATTCCTGCTGAAAATAATCCACACCCAAAATAAAGTTTAACAAAAAACATAAGCAGAAGATTCAAACTGAAACCGCTGCCTGAAGAACTTTTCTACCAAAAACTGCTTCAGAAGAAGAAAATACATCAAAATGGTAGAATTTAGTAAAAGTATGCAAAGAAGACCAAGTTGCTGCTTTGCAGATCTGGTCAACCGAAGCTTCATTCCTAAACGCCCAGGAAGTAGATACTGACCTAGTAGAATGAGCTGTAATTCTTTGAGGCGGAGTTTTACCCGACTCAACATAGGCAAGATGAATTAAAGATTTCAACCAAGATGCCAAAGAAATGGCAGAAGCTTTCTGGCCTTTCCTAGAACCGGAAAAGATAACAAATAGACTAGAAGTCTTACGGAAAGATTTCGTAGCTTCAACATAATATTTCAAAGCTCTAACAACATCCAAAGAATGCAATGATTTCTCCTTAGAATTCTTAGGATTAGGACATAATGAAGGAACCACAATTTCTCTACTAATGTTGTTGGAATTCACAACTTTAGGTAAAAATTCAAAAGAAGTTCGCAACACCGCCTTATCCTGATGAAAAATCAGAAAAGGAGACTCACACGAAAGAGCAGATAATTCAGAAACTCTTCTAGCAGAAGAGATGGCCAAAAGGAACAAAACTTTCCAAGAAAGTAATTTAATGTCCAATGAATGCATAGGTTCAAACGGAGGAGCTTGAAGAGCTCCCAGAACCAAATTCAAACTCCAAGGAGGAGAAATTGACTTAATGACAGGTTTTATACGAACCAAAGCTTGTACAAAACAATGAATATCAGGAAGAATAGCAATCTTTCTGTGAAAAAGAACAGAAAGAGCAGAGATTTGTCCTTTCAAAGAACTTGCGGACAAACCCTTATCCAAACCATCCTGAAGAAATTGTAAAATTCTCGGTATTCTAAAAGAATGCCAAGAAAAATGATGAGAAAGACACCATGAAATATAAGTCTTCCAGACTCTATAATATATCTCTCGAGATACAGATTTACGAGCCTGTAACATAGTATTAATCACGGAGTCAGAGAAACCTCTATGACCAAGAATCAAGCGTTCAATCTCCATACCTTTAAATTTAAGGATTTCAGATCCGGATGGAAAAAAGGACCTTGTGACAGAAGGTCTGGTCTTAACGGAAGAGTCCATGGCTGGCAAGATGCCATCCGGACAAGATCCGCATACCAAAACCTGTGAGGCCATGCCGGAGCTATTAGCAGAACAAACGAGCATTCCCTCAGAATCTTGGAGATTACTCTTGGAAGAAGAACTAGAGGCGGAAAGATATAGGCAGGATGATACTTCCAAGGAAGTGATAATGCATCCACTGCCTCCGCCTGAGGATCCCGGGATCTGGACAGATACCTGGGAAGTTTCTTGTTTAGATGAGAGGCCATCAGATCTATCTCTGGGAGCCCCCACAATTGAACAATCTGAAGAAATACCTCTGGGTGAAGAGACCATTCGCCCGGATGCAACGTTTGGCGACTGAGATAATCCGCTTCCCAATTGTCTACACCTGGGATATGAACCGCAGAGATTAGACAGGAGCTGGATTCCGCCCAAACCAAAATTCGAGATACTTCTTTCATAGCCAGAGGACTGTGAGTCCCTCCTTGATGATTGATGTATGCCACAGTTGTGACATTGTCTGTCTGAAAATAAATGAACGATTCTCTCTTCAGAAGAGGCCAAAACTGAAGAGCTCTGAAAATTGCACGGAGTTCCAAAATATTGATCGGTAATCTCACCTCCTGAGATTCCCAAACTCCTTGTGCCGTCAGAGATCCCCACACAGCTCCCCAACCTGTGAGACTTGCATCTGTTGAAATTACAGTCCAGGTCGGAAGAACAAAAGAAGCCCCCTGAATTAAACGATGGTGATTTGTCCACCACGTTAGAGAGTGTCGAACAATCGGTTTTAAAGATATTAATTGAGATATCTTCGTGTAATCCCTGCACCATTGGTTCAGCATACAGAGCTGAAGAGGTCGCATGTGAAAACGAGCAAAGGGGATCGCGTCCGATGCAGCAGTCATAAGACCTAGAATTTCCATGCATAAGGCTACCGAAGGGAATGATTGTGACTGAAGGTTTCGACAAGCTGTAATCAATTTTAGACGTCTCTTGTCTGTTAAAGACAGAGTCATGGACACTGAATCTATCTGGAAACCCAGAAAGGTTACCCTTGTTTGAGGAATCAAAGAACTTTTTGGTAAATTGATCCTCCAACCATGATCTTGAAGAAACAACACAAGTCGATTCGTATGAGACTCTGCTAAATGTAAAGACGGAGCAAGTACCAAGATATCGTCCAAATAAGGAAATACCACAATACCCTGTTCTCTGATTACAGACAGAAGGGCACCGAGAATCTTTGTGAAAATTCTTGGAGCTGTAGCAAGGCCAAACGGTAGAGCCACAAATTGGTAATGCTTGTCTAGAAAAGAGAATCTCAGGAACTGATAATGATCTGGATGAATCGGAATATGCAGATATGCATCCTGTAAATCTATTGTGGACATATAATTCCCTTGCTGAACAAAAGGCAAAATAGTCCTTACAGTTACCATCTTGAACGTTGGTATCCTTACATAACGATTCAATAATTTTAGATCCAGAACTGGTCTGAAGGAATTCTCCTTCTTTGGTACAATGAAGAGATTTGAATAAAACCCCATCCCCTGTTCCGGAACTGGAACTGGCATAATTACTCCAGCCAACTCTAGATCTGAAACACAATTCAGAAATGCTTGAGCTTTCACTGGATTTACTGGGACATGGGAAAGAAAAAATCTCTTTGCAGGAGGTCTCATCTTGAAACCAATTCTGTACCCTTCTGAAACAATGTTCTGAATCCAAAGATTGTGAACAGATTTGATCCAAATTTCTTTGAAAAAACGTAACCTGCCCCCTACCAGCTGAACTGGAATGAGGGCCGTACCTTCATGTGAACTTAGAAGCAGGCTTTGCCTTTCTAGCAGGCTTGGATTTATTCCAGACTGGAGATGGTTTCCAAACTGAAACTGCTCCTGAGGACGAAGGATCAGGCTTTTGTTCTTTGTTGAAACGAAAGGAACGAAAACGATTGTTAGCCCTGTTTTTACCTTTAGATTTTTTATCCTGTGGTAAAAAAGTTCCTTTCCCACCAGTAACAGTTGAAATAATAGAATCCAACTGAGAACCAAATAATTTGTTTCCCTGAAAAGAAATGGAAAGTAGAGTTGATTTAGAAGCCATATCAGCATTCCAAGTCTTAAGCCATAAAGCTCTTCTGGCTAAGATAGCCAGAGACATAAATCTAACATCAACTCTAATAATATCAAAAATGGCATCACAGATGAAATTATTAGCATGCTGGAGAAGAATAATAATATCATGAGAATCACGATTTGTTACTTGTTGCGCTAGAGTTTCCAACCAAAAAGTTGAAGCTGCAGCAACATCAGCCAATGATATAGCAGGTCTAAGAAGATTACCTGAACATAGATAAGCTTTTCTTAGAAAAGATTCAATTTTTCTATCTAAAGGATCCTTAAACGAGGTACCATCTGACGTAGGAATGGTAGTACGTTTAGCAAGGGTAGAAATAGCCCCATCAACTTTAGGGATTTTGTCCCAAAATTCTAACCTGTCAGGCGGAACAGGATATAATTGCTTAAAACGTTTAGAAGGAGTAAATGAATTACCCAATTTATCCCATTCCTTAGCAATTACTGCAGAAATAGCATTAGGAACAGGAAAGACTTCTGGAATAACCGCAGGAGCTTTAAAAACCTTATCCAAACGTATAGAATTAGTATCAAGAGGACTAGAATCCTCTATTTCTAAAGCAATTAGTACTTCTTTAAGTAAAGAGCGAATAAATTCCATCTTAAATAAATATGAAGATTTATCAGCATCAATCTCTGAGACAGAATCCTCTGAACTAGAAGAGTCCAAAGAATCAGAATGATGGTGTTCATTTAAAAATTCATCTGTAGAGAGAGAAGATTTAAAAGACTTTTTACGTTTACTAGAAGGAGAAATAACAGACAAAGCCTTCTTTATGGATTCAGAAACAAAATCTCTTATGTTATCAGGAACATTCTGCACCTTAGATGTTGAGGGAACTGCAACAGGCAATGGTACATCACTAAAGGAAATATTATCTGCTTTAACAAGTTTGTCATGACAATTAATACAAACAACAGCTGGAGAAATAGCTACCAAAAGTTTACAGCAGATACACTTAGCTTTGGTAGATCCAGCAGGCAGTGGTTTTCCTGTAGTATCTTCTGGCTCAGATGCAACGTGAGACATCTTGCAATATGTAAGAGAAAAAACAACATATAAAGCAAAATAAATCAAATTCCTTATAAGACAGTTTCAGGAATGGGAAAAAAATGCCAAACATCAAGCTTCTAGCAACCAGAAGCAAATGAAAATGAGACTGAAATAATGTGGAGACAAAAGCGACGCCCATATTTTTTGGCGCCAAATAAGACGCCCACATTATTTGGCGCCTAAATGCTTTTGGCGCCAAAAATGACGCCACATCCGGAACGCCGACATTTTTGGCGCAAAATAACGTCAAAAAATGACGCAACTTCCGGCGACACGTATGACGCCGGAAACGGAAATGAATTTTTGCGCCAAAAAAAAAAATCCGCGCCAAAAATGACGCAATAAAATGAAGCATTTTCAGCCCCCGCGAGCCTAACAGCCCACAGGGAAAAAAGTCAAATTTTTGAGGTAAGACAAAATATGATAATTTAAAGCATAATCCCAAATATGAAACTGACTGTCTGAAATAAGGAAAGTTGAACATTCTGAGTCAAGGCAAATAAATGTTTGAATACATATATTTAGAACTTTATAAATAAAGTGCCCAACCATAGCTTAGAGTGTCACAGAAAAATAAGACTTACTTACCCCAGGACACTCATCTACATGTTTGTAGAAAGCCAAACCAGTACTGAAACGAGAATCAGTAGAGGAAATGGTAAATATAAGAGTATATCGTCGATCTGAAAAGGGAGGTAAGAGATGAATCTCTACGACCGATAACAGAGAACCTTATGAAATAGACCCCGTAGAAGGAGATCACTGCATTCAATAGGCAATACTCTCCTCACATCCCTCTGACATTCACTGCACGCTGAGAGGAAAACCGGGCTCCAACTTGCTGCGGAGCGCATATCAACGTAGAATCTAGCACAAACTTACTTCACCACCTCCCTTGGAGGCAAAGTTTGTAAAACTGATTTGTGGGTGTGGTGAGGGGTGTATTTATAGGCATTTTAAGGTTTGGGAAACTTTGCCCCTCCTGGTAGGAATGTATATCCCATACGTCACTAGCTCATGGACTCTTGTTAATTACATGAAAGAAAGGTTAATGGCTCCAGTAGTGGGGAAAGTCATGCAGACAAAGGACAAAGTCACTCCAGGGTACATAGATCCAGACACACTAGGAAGACTACACATGAGACATACAACACAGTCCCACTAAGGGGCCACATGATAGGAAGGACCCAGTAAAAGCAAGCATACACCTGAAACACAGTCCCACTGAGCATACACCTGAAACACAGTCCCACTGAGCATACACCTGAGACACAGTCCCCCTGAGCATTCACCTGAGACACAGTCTCCCTGAGCATACACCTGAGACACAGTCCCACTAAGCATACACCTGAGACACAGTCCCCCTGAGCATTCACCTGAGACACAGTCTCACTGAGCATACACCTGAGACACAGTCCCACTGAGCATACACCTGAGACACAGTCTCACTGAGCATACACCTGAGACACAGTCTCACTGAGCATACACCTGAGGCACAGTCTCACTGAGCGTACACCTGAGACACAGTCCCACTGAGCGTACACCTGAGACACAGTCCCACTGAGCATACACCTGAGACACAGTCTCACTGAGCATACACCTGAGACACAGTCTCACTGAGCATACACCTGAGACACAGTCTCACTGAGCATACACCTGAGACACAGTCTCACTGAGCATACACCTGAGACACAGTCCCACTGAGCATACACCTGAGACACAGTCCCACTGAGCATACACCTGAGACACAGTCCCACTGAGCATACACCTGAGACACAGTCTCACTGAGCATACACCTGAGACACAGTCCCACTGAGCATAAACCTGAGACACAGTCCCACTAAGCATACACCTGAGACACAGTCTCACTGAGCATACACCTGAGGCACAGTCTCACTGAGCATACACCTGAGGCACAGTCCCACTGAGCATACACCTGAGGCACAGTCCCACTGAGCATACACCTGAGGAACAGTCCCACTGAGCATACACCTGAGACACAGTCTCACTGAGCATACACCTGAGACACAGTCTCACTGAGAATACACCTGAGACACAGTCTCACTGAGCATACACCTGAGACACAGTCCCACTGAGCATACACCTGAGACACAGTCCCACTGAGCATACACCTGAGACACAGTCCCACTGAGCATACACCTGAGACACAGTCTCACTGAGCATACACCTGAGACACAGTCCCACTGAGCATACACCTGAGGCACAGTCCCACTGAGCATACACCTGAGACACAGTCTCACTGAGCATACACCTGAGACACAGTCTCACTGAGCATACACCTGAGACACAGTCTCACTGAGCATACACCTGAGACACAGTCTCACTGAGCATACACCTGAGGCACAGTCTCACTGAGCATACACCTGAGACACAGTCTCACTGAGCATACACCTGAGACAGTCCCACTAAGCATACACCTGAGACACAGTCTCACTGAGCATACACCCGAAACACAGTCCCACTGAGCATACACCTGAGGCACAGTCTCACTGAGCATACACCTGAGGCACAGTCTCACTGAGCATACACCTGAGACACAGTCTCACTGAGCATACACCTGAGACAGTCCCACTGAGCATACACCTGAGGCACAGTCTCACTGAGCATACACCCGAAACACAGTCCCACTGAGCATACACCTGAGGCACAGTCTCACTGAGCATACACCTGAGACACAGTCCCACTGAGCATACACCTGAGGCACAGTCTCACTGAGCATACACCTGAGACACAGTCCCACTGAGCATACACCTGAGACACAGTCCCACTGAGCATACACCTGAGACACAGTCCCACTGAGCATACACCTGAGACACAGTCCCACTGAGCATACACCTGAGACACAGTCCCACTGAGCATACACCTGAGACACAGTCTCACTGAGCATACACCTGAGACACAGTCCCACTGAGCATACACCTGAGACACAGTCCCACTAAGCATACACCTGAGACACAGTCTCACTGAGCATACACCTGAGACACAGTCTCACTGAGCATACACCTGAGACACAGTCTCACTGAGCATACACCTGAGACACAGTCTCACTGAGCATACACCTGAGGCACAGTCCCACTGAGCGTACACCTGAGACACAGTCTCACTGAGCATACACCTGAGACACAGTCCCACTGAGCATACACCTGAGGCACAGTCCCACTGAGCATACACCTGAGACACAGTCCCACTGAGCATACACCTGAGACACAGTCCCACTAAGCATACACCTGAGACACAGTCTCACTGAGCATACACCTGAGACACAGTCCCACTGAGCATACACCTGAGACACAGTCCCACTAAGCATACACCTGAGACACAGTCTCACTGAGCATACACCTGAGACACAGTCTCACTGAGCATACACCTGAGGCACAGTCCCACTGAGCATACACCTGAGACACAGTCTCACTGAGCATACACCTGAGGCACAGTCCCACTGAGCATTCACCTGAGGCACAGTCCCACTGAGCATTCACCTGAGGCACAGTCCCACTAAGCGTACACCTGAGACACAGTCACAAAGAGTTAGCGGAAAGAGAACATATGCACACCAAGGGACATAAATTACACCATAAGGTAGGAAAGAAGTTGAGATACATGAAAAACCTTTAGAGCTGGGAATACTTCTTAGACTAGTGAGCATTGCACGTAGTGGTGACCAACTAGCCATGGATGCCAGAACTTCAGAATATCAGGGGACAGAGCGTGCAGATGCAGTGCAGGATCTAGTAAAGCAGTGGAAATTAGAAGAGGAGGAATAGCAGAGGCCATGATGTTAGGGTGTAGTAGGTTGCAGAGTAAAGAGAGGTAAGTACAAATAATGTAAGGGGATGCATGTGTAAGTACAGATACTGTAAGGGGATGCATGTGTAAGTACAGACACTGTAAGGGGATGCATGTGTAAGTACAGACACTGTAAGGGGATGCATGTGTAAGTACAGATACTGTAAGGGGCTGCATGTGTAAGTACAGATACTGTAAGGGGCTGCATGTGTAAGTACAGACACTAAGGGGCTGCATGTGTAAGTACAGACACTGTAAGGGGATGCATGTGTAAGTACAGACACTGTAAGGGGATGCATGTGTAAGTACAGACACTGTAAGGGGATGCATGTGTAAGTACAGATATTGTAAGGGGATGCATGTGTAAGTACAGATATTGTAAGGGGATGCATGTGTAAGTACAGACACTGTAAGGGGATGCATGTGTAAGTACAGATATTGTAAGGGGATGCATGTGTAAGTACAGATACTGTAAGGGGCTGCATGTGTAAGTACAGACACTAAGGGGCTGCATGTGTAAGTACAGACACTGTAAGGGGATGCATGTGTAAGTACAGACACTGTAAGGGGATGCATGTGTAAGTACAGACACTGTAAGGGGATGCATGTGTAAGTACAGACACTGTAAGGGGATGCATGTGTAAGTACAGATATTGTAAGGGGATGCATGTGTAAGTACAGACATTGTAAGGGGATGCATGTGTAAGTACAGACACTGTAAGGGGATGCATGTGTAAGTACAGATACTGTAAGGGGATGCATGTGTAAGTACAGATACTGTAAGGGGATGCATGTGTAAGTACAGACACTGTAAGGGGATGCATGTGTAAGTACAGACACTGTAAGGGGATGCATGTGTAAGTACAGACACTGTAAGGGGATGCATGTGTAAGTACAGACACTGTAAGGGGATGCATGTGTAAGTACAGACACTGTAAGGGGATGCATGTGTAAGTACAGACACTGTATGGGGATGCATGTGTAAGTACAGACACTGTAAGGGGATGCATGTGTAAGTACAGACACTGTAAGGGGATGCATGTGTAAGCAGACACTGTAAGGGGATGCATGTGTAAGTAGACACTGTAAGGGGATGCATGTGTAAGTACAGACACTGTAAGGGGATGCATGTGTAAGTACAGACACTGTAAGGGGATGCATGTGTAAGTACAGACACTGTAAGGGGATGCATGTGTAAGTACAGATACTGTAAGGGGCTGCATGTGTAAGTACAGATACTGTAAGGGGCTGCATGTGTAAGTACAGACACTAAGGGGCTGCATGTGTAAGTACAGACACTGTAAGGGGATGCATGTGTAAGTACAGACACTGTAAGGGGATGCATGTGTAAGTACAGACACTGTAAGGGGATGCATGTGTAAGTACAGATATTGTAAGGGGATGCATGTGTAAGTACAGATATTGTAAGGGGATGCATGTGTAAGTACAGACACTGTAAGGGGATGCATGTGTAAGTACAGATATTGTAAGGGGATGCATGTGTAAGTACAGATACTGTAAGGGGCTGCATGTGTAAGTACAGACACTAAGGGGCTGCATGTGTAAGTACAGACACTGTAAGGGGATGCATGTGTAAGTACAGACACTGTAAGGGGATGCATGTGTAAGTACAGACACTGTAAGGGGATGCATGTGTAAGTACAGACACTGTAAGGGGATGCATGTGTAAGTACAGATATTGTAAGGGGATGCATGTGTAAGTACAGACATTGTAAGGGGATGCATGTGTAAGTACAGACACTGTAAGGGGATGCATGTGTAAGTACAGATACTGTAAGGGGATGCATGTGTAAGTACAGATACTGTAAGGGGATGCATGTGTAAGTACAGACACTGTAAGGGGATGCATGTGTAAGTACAGACACTGTAAGGGGATGCATGTGTAAGTACAGACACTGTAAGGGGATGCATGTGTAAGTACAGACACTGTAAGGGGATGCATGTGTAAGTACAGACACTGTAAGGGGATGCATGTGTAAGTACAGACACTGTAAGGGGATGCATGTGTAAGTACAGACACTGTAAGGGGATGCATGTGTAAGTACAGACACTGTAAGGGGATGCATGTGTAAGCAGACACTGTAAGGGGATGCATGTGTAAGTAGACACTGTAAGGGGATGCATGTGTAAGTACAGACACTGTAAGGGGATGCATGTGTAAGTACAGACACTGTAAGGGGATGCATGTGTAAGTACAGACACTGTAAGGGGATGCATGTGTAAGTACAGACACTGTAAGGGGATGCATGTGTAAGCAGACACTGTAAGGGGATGCATGTGTAAGTACAGATACTGTAAGGGGATGCATGTGTAAGTACAGACACTGTAAGGGGATGCATGTGTAAGTACAGACACTGTAAGGGGATGCATGTGTAAGTACAGACACTGTAAGGGGATGCATGTGTAAGTACAGACATTGTAAGGGGATGCATGTGTAAGTACAGACACTGTAAGGGGATGCATGTGTAAGCAGACACTAAGGGGATGCATGTGTAAGCAGACACTGTAAGGGGATGCATGTGTAAGTACAGATACTGTAAGGGGATGCATGTGTAAGTACAGACACTGTAAGGGGATGCATGTGTAAGTACAGACACTGTAAGGGGATGCATGTGTAAGTACAGACACTGTAAAGGGATGCATGTGTAAGTACAGACACTGTAAGGTGATGCATGTGTAAGTACAGATACTGTAAGGGGATGCATGTGTAAGTACAGACACTGTAAAGGGATGCATGTGTAAGTACAGACACTGTAAGGGGATGCATGTGTAAGTACAGATACTGTACGAGGGATGCATGTGTAAGTACAGATATTGTAAGGGGATGCATGTGTAAGTACAGACAATGTAAGGGGATGCATGTGTAAGTACAGACACTGTAAGGGGATGCATGTGTAAGTACAGACACTGTAAGGGGATGCATGTGTAAGTACAGACACTGTAAGGGGATGCATGTGTAAGTACAGATACTGTAAGGGGATGCATGTGTAAGTACAGACACTGTAAGGGGATGCATGTGTAAGTACAGACACTGTAAGGGGATGCATGTGTAAGTACAGACACTGTAAGGGGATGCATGTGTAAGCAGACACTGTAAGGGGATGCATGTGTAAGTACAGATACTGTAAGGGGATGAATGTGTAAGTAGACATTGTAAGGGGATGCATGTGTAAGTACAGACACTGTAAGGGGATGCATGTGTAAGTACAGACACTGTAAGGGGATGCATGTGTAAGTACAGACACTGTAAGGGGATGCATGTGTAAGCAGACACTGTAAGGGGATGCATGTGTAAGTACAGATACTGTAAGGGGATGCATGTGTAAGTACAGACACTGTAGGGTAATGCATGTGTAAGTACAGATACTGTAAGGGGATGCATGTGTAAGTACAGATACTGTAAGGGGATGCATGTGTAAGTACAGACACTGTAAGGGGATGCATGTGTAAGTACAGACACTGTAAGGGGATGCATGTGTAAGTACAGATATTGTAAGGGGATGCATGTGTAAGTACAGACACTGTAAGGGGATGCATGTGTCTGTACTTAAGTACAGATATTGTAAGGGGATGCATGTGTAAGTACAGATACTGTAAGGGGATGCATGTGTAAGTACAGACACTGTAAGGGGATGCATGTGTAAGTACAGACACTGTAAGGGGATGCATGTGTAAGTACAGACACTGTAAGGGGATGCATGTGTAAGTACAGACACTGTAAGGGGATGCATGTGTAAGTACAGACATTGTAAGGGGATGCATGTGTAAGTACAGACACTGTAAGGGGATGCATGTGTAAGCAGACACTAAGGGGATGCATGTGTAAGCAGACACTGTAAGGGGATGCATGTGTAAGTACAGATACTGTAAGGGGATGCATGTGTAAGTACAGACACTGTAAGGGGATGCATGTGTAAGTACAGATACTGTAAGGGGATGCATGTGTAAGTACAGACACTGTAAGGGGATGCATGTGTAAGCAGACACTAAGGGGATGCATGTGTAAGCAGACACTGTAAGGGGATGCATGTGTAAGTACAGATACTGTAAGGGGATGCATGTGTAAGTACAGACACTGTAAGGGGATGCATGTGTAAGTACAGACAATGTAAGGGGATGCATGTGTAAGTACAGACACTGTAAGGGGATGCATGTGTAAGTACAGACACTGTAAGGGGATGCATGTGTAAGTACAGATATTGTAAGGGGATGCATGTGTAAGTACAGACATTGTAAGGGGATGCATGTGTAAGTACAGACACTGTAAGGGGATGCATGTGTAAGTACAGATACTGTAAGGGGATGCATGTGTAAGTACAGATACTGTAAGGGGATGCATGTGTAAGTACAGACACTGTAAGGGGATGCATGTGTAAGTACAGACACTGTAAGGGGATGCATGTGTAAGTACAGACACTGTAAGGGGATGCATGTGTAAGTACAGACACTGTAAGGGGATGCATGTGTAAGTACAGACACTGTAAGGGGATGCATGTGTAAGTACAGACACTGTAAGGGGATGCATGTGTAAGTACAGACACTGTAAGGGGATGCATGTGTAAGTACAGACACTGTAAGGGGATGCATGTGTAAGCAGACACTGTAAGGGGATGCATGTGTAAGTAGACACTGTAAGGGGATGCATGTGTAAGTACAGACACTGTAAGGGGATGCATGTGTAAGTACAGACACTGTAAGGGGATGCATGTGTAAGTACAGACACTGTAAGGGGATGCATGTGTAAGTACAGACACTGTAAGGGGATGCATGTGTAAGCAGACACTGTAAGGGGATGCATGTGTAAGTACAGATACTGTAAGGGGATGCATGTGTAAGTACAGACACTGTAAGGGGATGCATGTGTAAGTACAGACACTGTAAGGGGATGCATGTGTAAGTACAGACACTGTAAGGGGATGCATGTGTAAGTACAGACATTGTAAGGGGATGCATGTGTAAGTACAGACACTGTAAGGGGATGCATGTGTAAGCAGACACTAAGGGGATGCATGTGTAAGCAGACACTGTAAGGGGATGCATGTGTAAGTACAGATACTGTAAGGGGATGCATGTGTAAGTACAGACACTGTAAGGGGATGCATGTGTAAGTACAGACACTGTAAGGGGATGCATGTGTAAGTACAGACACTGTAAGGGGATGCATGTGTAAGTACAGACACTGTAAGGTGATGCATGTGTAAGTACAGATACTGTAAGGGGATGCATGTGTAAGTACAGACACTGTAAAGGGATGCATGTGTAAGTACAGACACTGTAAGGGGATGCATGTGTAAGTACAGATACTGTACGAGGGATGCATGTGTAAGTACAGATATTGTAAGGGGATGCATGTGTAAGTACAGACAATGTAAGGGGATGCATGTGTAAGTACAGACACTGTAAGGGGATGCATGTGTAAGTACAGACACTGTAAGGGGATGCATGTGTAAGTACAGACACTGTAAGGGGATGCATGTGTAAGTACAGATACTGTAAGGGGATGCATGTGTAAGTACAGACACTGTAAGGGGATGCATGTGTAAGTACAGACACTGTAAGGGGATGCATGTGTAAGTACAGACACTGTAAGGGGATGCATGTGTAAGCAGACACTGTAAGGGGATGCATGTGTAAGTACAGATACTGTAAGGGGATGAATGTGTAAGTAGACATTGTAAGGGGATGCATGTGTAAGTACAGACACTGTAAGGGGATGCATGTGTAAGTACAGACACTGTAAGGGGATGCATGTGTAAGTACAGACACTGTAAGGGGATGCATGTGTAAGCAGACACTGTAAGGGGATGCATGTGTAAGTACAGATACTGTAAGGGGATGCATGTGTAAGTACAGACACTGTAGGGTAATGCATGTGTAAGTACAGATACTGTAAGGGGATGCATGTGTAAGTACAGATACTGTAAGGGGATGCATGTGTAAGTACAGACACTGTAAGGGGATGCATGTGTAAGTACAGACACTGTAAGGGGATGCATGTGTAAGTACAGATATTGTAAGGGGATGAATGTGTAAGTACAGACACTGTAAGGGGATGCATGTGTCTGTACTTAAGTACAGATATTGTAAGGGGATGCATGTGTAAGTACAGATACTG
The DNA here is from genome assembly GCF_027579735.1 of Bombina bombina. Lineage (NCBI taxonomy): Eukaryota > Metazoa > Chordata > Amphibia > Anura > Bombinatoridae > Bombina > Bombina bombina. The sequence continues at coordinate 2,282,818 of NC_069500.1, forward strand.
TAAGGGGATGCATGTGTAAGTACAGACACTGTAAGGGGATGCATGTGTAAGTACAGACACTGTAAGGGGATGCATGTGTAAGTACAGACACTGTAAGGGGATGCATGTGTAAGTACAGACATTGTAAGGGGATGCATGTGTAAGTACAGACACTGTAAGGGGATGCATGTGTAAGCAGACACTAAGGGGATGCATGTGTAAGCAGACACTGTAAGGGGATGCATGTGTAAGTACAGATACTGTAAGGGGATGCATGTGTAAGTACAGACACTGTAAGGGGATGCATGTGTAAGTACAGACACTGTAAGGGGATGCATGTGTAAGTACAGACACTGTAAAGGGATGCATGTGTAAGTACAGACACTGTAAGGTGATGCATGTGTAAGTACAGATACTGTAAGGGGATGCATGTGTAAGTACAGACACTGTAAAGGGATGCATGTGTAAGTACAGATACTGTACGAGGGATGCATGTGTAAGTACAGATATTGTAAGGGGATGCATGTGTAAGTACAGACAATGTAAGGGGATGCATGTGTAAGTACAGACACTGTAAGGGGATGCATGTGTAAGTACAGACACTGTAAGGGGATGCATGTGTAAGTACAGACACTGTAAGGGGATGCATGTGTAAGTACAGATACTGTAAGGGGATGCATGTGTAAGTACAGACACTGTAAGGGGATGCATGTGTAAGTACAGACACTGTAAGGGGATGCATGTGTAAGTACAGACACTGTAAGGGGATGCATGTGTAAGTACAGACACTGTAAGGGGATGCATGTGTAAGTACAGACAATGTAAGGGGATGCATGTGTAAGTACAGACACTGTAAGGGGATGCATGTGTAAGTACAGACACTGTAAGGGGATGCATGTGTAAGTACAGATATTGTAAGGGGATGCATGTGTAAGTACAGATACTGTAAGGGGATGCATGTGTAAGTACAGACAATGTAAGGGGATGCATGTGTAAGTACAGACAATGTAAGGGGATGCATGTGTAAGTACAGACAATGTAAGGGGATGCATGTGTAAGTACAGACAATGTAAGGGGATGCATGTGTAAGTGCAGACACTGTAAGGGGATGCATGTGTAAGTACAGACAATGTAAGGGGATGCATGTGTAAGTACAGACAATGTAAGGGGATGCATGTGTAAGTACAGACAATGTAAGGGGATGCATGTGTAAGTACAGACAATGTAAGGGGATGCATGTGTAAGTGCAGACACTGTAAGGGGATGCATGTGTAAGTACAGACACTGTAAGGGGATGCATGTGTAAGTACAGACACTGTAAGGGGATGCATGTGTAAGTACAGATATTGTAAGGGGATGCATGTGTAAGTACAGACACTGTAAGGGGATGCATGTGTAAGTACAGACACTGTAAGGGGATGCATGTGTAAGTAGACATTGTAAGGGGATGCATGTGTAAGTACAGATATTGTAAGGGGATGCATGTGTAAGTACAGATACTGTAAGGGGATGCATGTTTAAGTACAGATAATGTAAGGGGATGCATGTGTAAGTACAGATAATGTAAGGGGATGCATGTGTAAGTACAGATAATGTAAGGGGATGCATGTGTAAGTACAGATAATGTAAGGGGATGCATGTGTAAGTACAGACACTGTAAGGGGATGCATGTGTAAGTACAGATAATGTAAGGGGATGCATGTGTAAGTACAGATATTGTAAGGGGATGCATGTGTAAGTACAGACACTGTAAGGGGATGCATGTGTAAGTACAGATAATGTAAGGGGATGCATGTGTAAGTACAGATACTGTACGAGGGATGCATGTGTAAGTACAGATACTGTACGAGGGATGCATGTGTAAGTACAGATACTGTACGAGGGATGCATGTGTAAGTACAGATACTGTACGAGGGATGCATGTGTAAGTATAGATACTGTAAGCGGATGCATGTGTAAATACAGATACTGTAAGGGGATGCATGTGTCAGTAGACACTGTAAGGGGATGCATGTGTAAGTACAGACACTGTAGGGTAATGCATGTGTAAGTACAGATACTGTAAGGGGATGCATGTGTAAGTACAGACACTGTAAGGGGATGCATGTGTAAGTACAGATACTGTAAGGGGATGCATGTGTAAGTACAGATACTGTAAGGGGATGCATGTGTAAGTACAGACACTGTAAGGGGATGCATGTGTAAGTACAGACACTGTAAGGGGATGCATGTGTAAGTACAGATACTGTAAGGGGATGCATGTGTAAGTACAGACACTGTAAGGGGATGCATGTGTAAGTACAGACACTGTAAGGGGATGCATGTGTAAGTACAGACAATGTAAGGGGATGCATGTGTAAGTACAGACACTGTAAGGGGATGCATGTGTAAGTACAGACACTGTAAGGGGATGCATGTGTAAGTAGACATTGTAAGGGGATGCATGTGTAAGTACAGACACTGTAAGGGGATGCATGTGTAAGTACAGATATTGTAAGGGGATGCATGTGTAAGTACAGATACTGTAAGGGGATGCATGTGTAAGTACAGACAATGTAAGGGGATGCATGTGTAAGTACAGACAATGTAAGGGGATGCATGTGTAAGTACAGACAATGTAAGGGGATGCATGTGTAAGTACAGACAATGTAAGGGGATGCATGTGTAAGTGCAGACACTGTAAGGGGATGCATGTGTAAGTACAGACACTGTAAGGGGATGCATGTGTAAGTACAGACACTGTAAGGGGATGCATGTGTAAGTACAGACACTGTAAGGGGATGCATGTGTAAGTACAGATACTGTAAGGGGATGCATGTGTAAGTACAGACAATGTAAGGGGATGCATGTGTAAGTACAGACACTGTAAGGGGATGCATGTGTAAGTAGACATTGTAAGGGGATGCATGTGTAAGTACAGATATTGTAAGGGGATGCATGTGTAAGTACAGATACTGTAAGGGGATGCATGTTTAAGTACAGATAATGTAAGGGGATGCATGTGTAAGTACAGATAATGTAAGGGGATGCATGTGTAAGTACAGATAATGTAAGGGGATGCATGTGTAAGTACAGATAATGTAAGGGGATGCATGTGTAAGTACAGACACTGTAAGGGGATGCATGTGTAAGTACAGATAATGTAAGGGGATGCATGTGTAAGTACAGATATTGTAAGGGGATGCATGTGTAAGTACAGACACTGTAAGGGGATGCATGTGTAAGTACAGATACTGTAAGGGGATGCATGTGTAAGTACAGATAATGTAAGGGGATGCATGTGTAAGTACAGATACTGTACGAGGGATGCATGTGTAAGTACAGATACTGTACGAGGGATGCATGTGTAAGTACAGATACTGTACGAGGGATGCATGTGTAAGTACAGATACTGTACGAGGGATGCATGTGTAAGTATAGATACTGTAAGCGGATGCATGTGTAAATACAGATACTGTAAGGGGATGCATGTGTCAGTAGACACTGTAAGGGGATGCATGTGTAAGTACAGACACTGTAGGGTAATGCATGTGTAAGTACAGATACTGTAAGGGGATGCATGTGTAAGTACAGACACTGTAAGGGGATGCATGTGTAAGTACAGATACTGTAAGGGGATGCATGTGTAAGTACAGATACTGTAAGGGGATGCATGTGTAAGTACAGACACTGTAAGGGGATGCATGTGTAAGTACAGACACTGTAAGGGGATGCATGTGTAAGTACAGATACTGTAAGGGGATGCATGTGTAAGTACAGACACTGTAAGGGGATGCATGTGTAAGTACAGACACTGTAAGGGGATGCATGTGTAAGTACAGATACTGTAAGGGGATGCATGTGTAAGTACAGACACTGTAAGGGGATGCATGTGTAAGCAGACACTGTAAGGGGATGCATGTGTAAGTACAGATACTGTAAGGGGATGCATGTGTAAGTACAGATACTGTAAGGGGATGCATGTGTAAGTACAGATACTGTAAGGGGATGCATGTGTAAGTACAGATACTGTAAGGGGATGCATGTGTAAGTACAGACACTGTAAGGGGATGCATGTGTAAGTACAGACAATGTAAGGGGATGCATGTGTAAGTACAGACAATGTAAGGGGATTCATGTGTAAGTACAGATATTGTAAGGGGATGCATGTGTAAGTACAGACACTGTAAGACGGATGCATGTGTAAGTACAAACAATAAAAAAGAAAGCACAAAACCAGCACTGTGTTTGTTAATAAAGGAATATAAAAGGTATAGGTGGCCTTGGTGCTACCCCTAGTTAATTAGACTTTAAATAAGGGTAGGGGATTGAGCAGGGACAAATAGAGGGGTTTGTAGCACTCTTATTCCTTATAAAGTAATGCCATGTATTAAAACCATGGATAAAGTAATATTATAGGGTAATAAAAACAAAAGTTTAATTGGTTAATTTAAAAAAACAAATACAGACCACACAGCCCACTACACACGAGACTGTGTAAAGATAGATAATAAAGATATAAAAACAACTTATATGAGCTAAGCCTAAAGCACGCACCAAAGCCCTGTGGTATATGCTCCCCTGTATTCCTGGCCAATAACTGGATACGTTGGCTTCAGGTGACAGGAGCACAACCCCAAGGCAGAGAATTGGTGCGTAAGGCTGAATACTAAAAACAGATAGTATCCCTGAGTTACAAGGGATCTCGTGGGTTCAAAGACCCCAAACAAACGCGTTTCGGCCGTGGAGCCGGCCTTTCTCAATGTTTACTGCAAAAGTTTTCAAGCCGAGTGACCGAGAGCGGCTTCTTATTAAGTCCTACCCATGTTCCCATTAGCCAATACAAGCCCGGTACAAAACACACCTCTGTTGTTCGCCAATCAGATTTTCTGGATTTTTTATGTGACGTAGGACCATCTCCTATTGGACGGACTATGCCACACTCCCAAAAACCCGTAAGTGTAGTCTGGTACTAATTGATTATACTAGTACATTCGTAAGTAAAAAGATGAGACGATCATAATCCTGATTACTTCTACCTTTCTACACTAATGTAGTATCATCAACAAGGGGCGTTATGTTGCGTATGCGGTTAACGTGTCACTCAAATACACGGTTCATGATTGGTTAAACATGTAAACCGGTCGTTGCTTCATTGGTGTACGAGTTAAACACCTTCTTGCATACACACCCCTTGTTTATGAGTACACCGTTATGCCAGTGAGAGTGCGCATAGGACCCCATCGTAAATAGTAAGCTGTCAAAATTAATGATACGGGTCCCAGATCAACATTGTCAGATTCGATCCTTAAAGGTATAGTTTCTTGGCCTTGTATCGATCTTCCTAAGTATAGAAAGCAAGATCCCGCTTATATAGTGACAAGGTTCGGCAAGTTCGAGAAAACTTTTTCTGATACATATCAAAAGCATCAAGTCACAGTTTCCAGCTATATACCGAAATATCTATGTGCTAGGTCCTCAAAACAGATAATAATGTGCAACTAGGTGAAACATGAAAACTGTCCTTAACTCCCATTGCTTGGTGCCAACAGGAGAATTAAGAATTCTTAGGATAGTATCGCAGTGACACGTCTGTCTTGTCTGTAAACAAGTTATGATGTTTTTAAACTGTTGTCCACTACCCCAGGTTACAGATGAATTATTCGATCATATTATTTACATGTTTTCACGCTAAGATGATGATCTTTTATGTGACTCTGTAACACATTTAGAAAAGAAATGAATGAGTGAGGTGTGGTGTGTGTTAGAATTGCATTAATTCTCTATTCTGATTGTGTGGAATACCCAGGTAAGCATAACTAAATTCCAAACATCATTGGACATATATAGTAGCTTCATAGTGACATGTGTTATGCCCCACCAGATAGAGAATAGACACATCCCCTTCACGCATAAGGACTAACCTAAATTGTATATAAAGTCAACTGACCATGACATAGACATTACTATTCTTACAGGAGGCCGAATACTTATAGAGGGAGAGCATGCTCTACAAAGGTAGACAATCAGGATATGCTAAAAGTAAATAAAACATGGGTGGACATACGAAAGGAAATAACGATACATTCATGAATGTGCACCTATTGAATTAGTTTTTAGTGTGTATATTAATACTATAGTGGAATACAGTAAAGCACCTGATCACCTTGTGCCTACTAATTCACTATAAAGAGCATCCATGTAACTTGGGTGTTCAAAAAATAATAACACTAATAAAAAAGGGACTAATCAACTGTATTTTAGATCACACAGGTATAGTTGTATCAACATTTTGTAAGCCTGTGTCTTGAGATACTAAGAGATTATCCCTATTCTGGGTGCACATATTTCTAGGGTGTACTTATTAATCGTCATTAATATGTTAAATAATGGAAGTGGTATTATCAATTTTCTAGATATTTCACAGATTCCAGAAAAATTGGTACCTTATCTTCAAATATATATTAACATATTACAAGTACACCCAGAAATTATTGTATTCGTTCATACCAAATGGCATTACAGTATTAAGTCTGAAAATCCATTTGGCTTCCTTTTTAAGAAGTGTGTCCTCTGTGTTCCCACCTCTAATTCCTACTTTAATGGTTTCGAGTGCCCAACATTTAAATCCTTGGGTTTTACCATTGTGATGTTCTAAAAAGTGTTTAGCTACACTGGTAATCTTTTTACCATTTTCAACATCTCGAGCTGCCAACCTGATATTACTAAGGTGCTCAGTCATCCTAGTGCCTAAGCTTCTAGTGGTCATCCCCACGTATAATTTATCACATTCACAAGATAGGCAGTAAACCACATTCATGGTTTTACAATTAATATGACTTAATATACCACCTTTTACCAAATCTATCCATTACATATTTCTTCTTTTGCATGTGTACACATATGCTACAATGTCCGCATGCTATTGATCCTTTATATAATGGTGCCTTTTTAGCGTTGCGATTAAAATGGCTAGTGGTAAGGCAGTCCCTAAGATTGTTAGCCCTTCTGTACGTGAAGAGAGGTTTATCAGGAATTATAGTGTGTAGTACCTCATCGCTTTTAAGGATGTGCCAATGTTTACTGATTATACTAGACACTGTTTGGCTTTGGCTCGTGTAGGTGGATATAAATCTGAGTGGGTTAGATGGTTTGGTCTCATTTGGTTGAAGAAGTTCACTTCGGTCTTTACTAAGTGCTCTATTATAGGCCTTTGCCAGTGCTTTCTTAGAATACCCCCTCTGTAATAATCTCGTTTTTAATTCCTTAGCCACTACCTTAAAGGAGTCTATATCTGAGCAATTAAGTCGCATCCTCAGATACTCTCCATATGGTAAGCTCCGGATCGTATTGGGGTGGTGGAAACTGTCAGCCCTTAGAATATTGTTAGTTGATGTTGGTTTTCTATAGGTTTTAGTCATAAGATGACCATCAACATTATTAATAGTAAGATCCAGAAATTCCACTTTTAAACTGTCACTATTCATAGTGAGGTATAGTCCTAGGGGTTTTTTATTTAGTACTGACACAAACTCTGACAGTAATTCACTAGGCCCCTCCCATACAAAGAAAATATCATCTATGTACCTGGACCAGTGGGAGATACATGATGTGAATCTAGACATAGATTCATGAAACACTATGGTTTCCTCCCACCAGCCAAGGTACAGATTGGCATACGTAGGGGCACACGAAGTCCCCATTGCCGTCCCACAAGTCTGTAAATAAAATCTATCGTCAAAGACGAAATAGTTGTGTCTAAGGACAAACTCCAATAACTCAATCATAATCATCGTCACATAAAAAATCCAGAAAATCTGATTGGTGTGAAGGTGTTTAACTCGTACACCAATGAAGCAACGACCGGTTTACATGTTTAACCAATCATGAACCGTGTATTTGAGTGACACGTTAACCGCATACGCAACATAACGCCCCTTGTTGATGATACTACATTAGTGTAGAAAGGTAGAAGTAATCAGGATTATGATCGTCTCATCTTTTTACTTACGAATGTACTAGTATAATCAATTAGTACCAGACTACACTTACGGGTTTTTGGGAGTGTGGCATAGTCCGTCCAATAGGAGATGGTCCTACGTCACATAAAAAATCCAGAAAATCTGATTGGCGAACAACAGAGGTGTGTTTTGTACCGGGCTTGTATTGGCTAATGGGAACATGGGTAGGACTTAAAAAGAAGCCGCTCTCGGTCACTCGGCTTGAAAACTTTTGCAGTAAACATTGAGAAAGGCCGGCTCCACGGCCGAAACGCGTTTGTTTGGGGTCTTTGAACCCACGAGATCCCTTGTAACTCAGGGATACGATCTGTTTTTAGTATTCAGCCTTACGCACCAATTCTCTGCCTTGGGGTTGTGCTCCTGTCACCTGAAGCCAACGTATCCAGTTATTGGCCAGGAATACAGGGGAGCATATACCACAGGGCTTTGGTGCGTGCTTTAGGCTTAACTCATATAAGTTGTTTTTATATCATTATCTATCTTTACACAGTCTCGTGTGTAGTGGGCTGTGTGGTCTGTATTTGTTTTTTTAAATTAACCAATTAAACTTTTGTTTTTATTACCCTATAATATTACTTTATCCATGGTTTTGATACATGGCATTACTTTATAAGGAATAAGAGTGCTACAAACCCCTCTATTTGTCCCTGCTCAATCCAATACCCTTATTTAAAGTCTAAGTACAGACAATGTAAGGGGAGGCATATGTGTAAGTACAGACACTGTAAGGGGATGCATGTGTAAGTACAGACACTGTAAGGGGATGCATGTGTAAGTACAGATACTGTAAGGGGATGCATGTGTAAGTACAGATACTGTAAGGGGATGCATGTGTAAGTACAGACACTGTAAGGGGATGCATGTGTAAGTACAGATATTGTAAGGGGATGCATGTGTAAGTACAGATATTGTAAGGGGATGCATGTGTAAGTACAGATATTGTAAGGGGATGCATGTGTAAGTACAGACACTGTAAGGGGATGCATGTGTAAGTACAGATATTGTAAGGGGATGCATGTGTAAGTACAGACAATGTAAGGGGATGCATGTGTAAGTACAGACACTGTAAGGGGATGCATGTGTAAGTACAGATATTGTAAGGGGATGCATGTGTAAGTACAGATATTGTAAGGGGATGCATGTGTAAGTACAGATATTGTAAGGGGATGCATGTGTAAGTACAGATATTGTAAGGGGATGCATGTGTAAGTACAGATATTGTAAGGGGATGCATGTGTAAGTACAGATATTGTAAGGGGATGCATGTGTAAGTACAGATATTGTAAGGGGATGCATGTGTAAGTACAGATATTGTAAGGGGATGCATGTGTAAGTACAGATATTGTAAGGGGATGCATGTGTAAGTACAGATATTGTAAGGGGATGCATGTGTAAGTACAGATATTGTAAGGGGATGCATGTGTAAGTACAGATATTGTAAGGGGATGCATGTGTAAGTACAGACACTGTAAGGGGATGCATGTGTAAGTAAAGATATTGTAAGGGGATGCATGTGTAAGTACAGATACTGTAAGGGGATGCATGTGCAAGTACAGATATTGTAAGGGGATGCATGTGTAAGTACAGACAATGTAAGGGGATGCATGTGTAAGTACAGACAATGTAAGGGGATGCATGTGTAAGTACAGACAATGTAAGGGGATGCATGTGTAAGTACAGACAATGTAAGGGGATGCATGTGTAAGTACAGACAATGTAAGGGGATGCATGTGTAAGTACAGACACTGTAAGGGGATGCATGTGTAAGTACAGACACTGTAAGGGGATGCATGTGTAAGTACAGACAATGTAAGGGGATGCATGTGTAAGTACAGACAATGTAAGGGGATGCATGTGTAAGTACAGACACTGTAAGGGGATGCATGTGTAAGTACAGATATTGTAAGGGGATGCATGTGTAAGTACAGACAATGTAAGGGGATGCATGTGTAAGTACAGATATTGTAAGGGGATGCATGTGTAAGTACAGACAATGTAAGGGGATGCATGTGTAAGTACAGACACTGTAAGGGGATGCATGTGTAAGTACAGACAATGTAAGGGGATGCATGTGTAAGTACAGACACTGTAAGGGGATGCATGTGTAAGTACAGACACTGTAAGGGGATGCATGTGTAAGTACAGACACTGTAAGGGGATGCATGTGTAAGTACAGACACTGTAAGGGGATGCATGTGTAAGTACAGATATTGTAAGGGGATGCATGTGTAAGTACAGATACTGTAAGGGGATGCATGTGTAAGTACAGATACTGTAAGGGGATGCATGTGTAAGTACAGACAATGTAAGGGGATTCATGTGTAAGTACAGACACTGTAAGGGGATGCATGTGTAAGTACAGATACTGTAAGGGGATGCATGTGTAAGTACAGACAATGTAAGGGGATGCATGTGTAAGTACAGACAATGTAAGGGGATGCATGTGTAAGTACAGACACTGTAAGGGGATGCATGTGTAAGTACAGACACTGTAAGGGGATGCATGTGTAAGTACAGACACTGTAAGGGGATGCATGTGTAAGTACAGACAATGTAAGGGGATGCATGTGTAAGTACAGACAATGTAAGGGGATGCATGTGTAAGTACAGACACTGTAAGGGGATGCATGTGTAAGTACAGACAATGTAAGGGGATGCATGTGTAAGTACAGATATTGTAAGGGGATGCATGTGTAAGTAGACATTGTAAGGGGATGCATGTGTAAGTACAGACACTGTAAGGGGATGCATGTGTAAGTACAGATATTGTAAGGGGATGCATGTGTAAGTACAGACAATGTAAGGGGATGCATGTGTAAGTACAGATATTGTAAGGGGATGCATGTGTAAGTACAGATACTGTAAGGGGATGCATGTGTAAGTACAGATATTGTAAGGGGATGCATGTGTAAGTACAGACAATGTAAGGGGATGCATGTGTAAGTACAGACACTGTAAGGGGATGCATGTGTAAGTACAGACACTGTAAGGGGATGCATGTGTAAGTACAGATATTGTAAGGGGATGCATGTGTAAGTACAGATATCGTAAGGGGATGCATGTGTAAGTACAGATACTGTAAGGGGATGCATGTGTAAGTACAGATATCGTAAGGGGATGCATGTGTAAGTACAGATACTGTAAGGGGATGCATGTGTAAGTGAAGACAATGTAAGGGGATGCATGTGTAAGTACAGACAATGTAAGGGGATGCATGTGTAAGTAGATACTGTAAGGGGATGCATGTGTAAGTACAGATATTGTAAGGGGATGCATGTGTAAGTACAGATACTGTAAGGGGATGCATGTGTAAGTACAGACAATGTAAGGGGATGCATGTGTAAGTACAGATATTGTAAGGGGATGCATGTGTAAGTATAGATATTGTAAGGGGATGCATGTGTAAGTACAGATACTGTAAGGGGATGCATGTGTAAGTACAGATATTGTAAGGGGATGCATGTGTAAGTACAGATATCGTAAGGGGATGCATGTGTAAGTACAGATACTGTAAGGGGATGCATGTGTAAGTGAAGACAATGTAAGGGGATGCATGTGTAAGTACAGACAATGTAAGGGGAGGCATGTGTAAGTACAGATACTGTAAGGGGATGCATGTGTAAGTACAGACAATGTAAGGGGATGCATGTGTAAGTACAGATATTGTAAGGGGATGCATGTGTAAGTACAGATATTGTAAGGGGGGTGCATGTGTAAGTACAGATACTGTAAGGGGATGCATGTGTAAGTACAGATACTGTAAGGGGATGCATGTGTAAGTACAGATACTGTAAGGGGATGCATGTGTAAGTACAGATACTGTAAGGGGATGCATGTGTAAGTACAGACAATGTAAGGGGATGCATGTGTAAGTACAGACACTGTAAGGGGATGCATGTGTAAGTACAGACACTGTAAGGGGATGCATGTGTAAGTACAGACACTGTAAGGGGATGCATGTGTAAGTACAGATACTGTAAGGGGATGCATGTGTAAGTACAGACAATGTAAGGGGATGCATGTGTAAGTACAGATACTGTAAGGGGATGCATGTGTAAGTACAGATACTGTAAGGGGATGCATGTGTAAGTACAGATACTGTAAGGGGATGCATGTGTAAGTACAGACAATGTAAGGGGATGCATGTGTAAGTACAGACACTGTAAGGGGATGCATGTGTAAGTACAGACACTGTAAGGGGATGCATGTGTAAGTACAGACACTGTAAGGGGATGCATGTGTAAGTACAGACACTGTAAGGGGATGCATGTGTAAGTACAGATACTGTAAGGGGATGCATGTGTAAGTACAGATACTGTAAGGGGATGCATGTGTAAGTACAGACACTGTAAGGGGATGCATGTGTAAGTACAGACACTGTAAGGGGATGCATGTGTAAGTACAGACACTGTAAGGGGATGCATGTGTAAGTACAGACACTGTAAGGGGATGCATGTGTAAGTACAGATACTGTAAGGGGATGCATGTGTAAGTACAGACACTGTAAGGGGATGCATGTGTAAGTACAGATATTGTAAGGGGATGCATGTGTAAGTACAGATACTGTAAGGGGATGCATGTGTAAGTACAGACACTGTAAAGGGGATGCATGTGTAAGTACAGATATTGTAAGGGGATGCATGTGTAAGTACAGATACTGTAAGGGGATGCATGTGTAAGTACAGATATTGTAAGGGGATGCATGTGTAAGTACAGACACTGTAAGGGGATGCATGTGTAAGTACAGACACTGTAAGGGGATGCATGTGTAAGTACAGATACTGTAAGGGGATGCATGTGTAAGTACAGACAATGTAAGGGGATGCATGTGTAAGTACAGATATTGTAAGGGGATGCATGTGTAAGTACAGACAATGTAAGGGGATGCATGTGTAAGTACAGACAATGTAAGGGGATGCATGTGTAAGTACAGACACTGTAAGGGGATGCATGTGTAAGTACAGACAATGTAAGGGGAGGCATATGTGTAAGTACAGACACTGTAAGGGGATGCATGTGTAAGTACAGACAATGTAAGGGGATGCATGTGTAAGTACAGATATTGTAAGGGGATGCATGTGTAAGTACAGACAATGTAAGGGGATGCATGTGTAAGTACAGATATTGTAAGGGGATGCATGTGTAAGTACAGACAATGTAAGGGGATGCATGTGTAAGTACAGATATTGTAAGGGGATGCATGTGTAAGTACAGATATTGTAAGGGGATGCATGTGTAAGTACAGATATTGTAAGGGGATGCATGTGTAAGTACAGATACTGTAAGGGGATGCATGTGTAAGTACAGACAATGTAAGGGGATGCATGTGTAAGTACAGACAATGTAAGGGGATGCATGTGTAAGTACAGATATTGTAAGGGGATGCATGTGTAAGTACAGATATTGTAAGGGGATGCATGTGTAAGTACAGACACTGTAAGGGGATGCATGTGTAAGTACAGACACTGTAAGGGGATGCATGTGTAAGTACAGACAATGTAAGGGGATGCATGTGTAAGTACAGATATTGTAAGGGGATGGATGTGTAAGTACAGACAATGTAAGGGGATGCATGTGTAAGTACAGATATTGTAAGGGGATGCATGTGTAAGTACAGATACTGTAAGGGGATGCATGTGTAAGTACAGATATTGTAAGGGGATGCATGTGTAAGTACAGACAATGTAAGGGGATTCATGTGTAAGTACAGATATTGTAAGGGGATGCATGTGTAAGTACAGACACTGTAAGGGGATGCATGTGTAAGTACAGACACTGTAAGGGGATGCATGTGTAAGTACAGATACTGTAAGGGGATGCATGTGTAAGTACAGATACTGTAAGGGGATGCATGTGTAAGTACAGACACTGTAAGGGGATGCATGTGTAAGTACAGACACTGTAAGGGGATGCATGTGTAAGGACAGATACTGTAAGTGGATGCATGTGTAAGTAAAGATACTGTAAGGGGATGCATGTGTAAGTACAGACAATGTAACGGGATGCATGTGTAAGTACAGACAATGTAAGGGGATGCATGTGTAAGTACAGACAATGTAAGGGGATTCATGTGTAAGTACAGATATTGTAAGGGGATGCATGTGTAAGTACAGACACTGTAAGGGGATGCATGTGTAAGTACAGATACTGTAAGGGGATGCATGTGTAAGTACAGACAATGTAAGGGGATTCATGTGTAAGTACAGATATTGTAAGGGGATGCATGTGTAAGTACAGACACTGTAAGGGGATGCATGTGTAAGTACAGATACTGTAAGGGGATGCATGTGTAAGTACAGACACTGTAAGGGGATGCATGTGTAAGTACAGATACTGTAAGTGGATGCATGTGTAAGTACAGATACTGTAAGGGGATGCATGTGTAAGTACAGACACTGTAAGGGGATGCATGTGTAAGTACAGACAATGTAAGGGGATGCATGTGTAAGTACAGACAATGTAACGGGATGCATGTGTAAGTACAGATATTGTAAGGGGATGCATGTGTAAGTACAGATATTGTAAGGGGGTGCATGTGTAAGTACAGATACTGTAAGGGTATGCATGTGTAAGTACAGATACTGTAAGGGGATGCATGTGTAAGTACAGATATTGTAAGGGGATGCATGTGTAAGTACAGACAATGTAAGGGGATGCATGTGTAAGTACAGACAATGTAAGGGGATGCATGTGTAAGTACAGATATTGTAAGGGGATGCATGTGTAAGTACAGATACTGTAAGGGGATGCATGTGTAAGTACAGACACTGTAAGGGGATGCATGTGTAAGTACAGATATTGTAAGGGGATGCATGTGTAAGTACAGATACTGTAAAGGGATGCATGTGTAAGCAGATACTGTAAGGGGATGCATGTGTAAGTACAGATACTGTAAGGGGATGCATGTGTAAGTACAGACAATGTAAGGGGATGCATGTGTAAGTACAGACAATGTAACGGGATGCATGTGTAAGTACAGATATTGTAAGGGGATGCATGTGTAAGTACAGATACTGTAAGGGGATGCATGTGTAAGTACAGATACTGTAAGGGGATGCATGTGTAAGTACAGATACTGTAAGGGGATGCATGTGTAAGTACAGACAATGTAAGGGGATGCATGTGTAAGTACAGACAATGTAAGGGGATGCATGTGTAAGTACAGACAATGTAAGGGGATGCATGTGTAAGTACAGATACTGTAAGGGGATGCATGTGTAAGTACAGATACTGTAAGGGGATGCATGTGTAAGTACAGATACTGTAAGGGGATGCATGTGTAAGTACAGATACTGTAAGGGGATGCATGTGTAAGTACATATATTGTAAGGGGATGCATGTGTAAGTACAGATACTGTAAGGGGATGCATGTGTAAGTACAGATATTGTAAGGGGATGCATGTGTAAGTACAGATATTGTAAGGGGATGCATGTGTAAGTACAGACAATGTAAGGGGATGCATGTGTAAGTTTATGTGCTAGATAAATGGCAGACTAAATAGGCATCTGGGGTCAGAACGAGGCCTCACTCACCTTTGCAGCCTCAACCATTCTTGCAGTGGCATCTGCCAGCAGTTTAGCGGCACTCAGAAGTTTTCGAGAATTTTCCAAATCAGTTTCTCTTTCTGCATCTGCCTTGATGGCACCAACAAGATCAGATGTTGCCTGAGCCAAGATCCGTGCCTGACGCACCATCTCCCCTATACAGGAATGTGAAAGCAGAAGAGGTGAGTCAGGTACACATGGTACTGCGGTACACAGCAAAATGTTACACACCCCTGTCGTAGACATGCACAGTGTCCCATGCAGCCTACTCTAAACACACATCCTATAGGCAGTTACATGTAGCCTCATCTGATCACACACACAGTTACATGTAGCCTCATCTGATCACACACACAGTTACATGTAGCCTCATCTGATCACACACACAGTTACATGTAGCCTCATCTGATCACACACACACACACAGTTACATGTAGCCTCATCTGATCACACACACACACACAGTTACATGTAGCCTCATCTGATCACACACACACAGTTACATGTAGCCTCATCTGATCACACACACACACAGTTACATGTAGCCTCATCTGATCACACACACAGTTACATGTAGCCTCATCTGATCACACACACAGTTACATGTAGCCTCATCTGATCACACACACACACACACAGTTACATGTAGCCTCATCTGATCACACACACACACAGTTACATGTAGCCTCATCTGATCACACACACAGTTACATGTAGCCTCATCTGATCACACACACACACACACACACACAGTTACATGTAGCCTCATCTGATCACACAGTTACATGTAGCCTCAGCTGATCACACACACAGAGTTACATGTAGCCTCATCTGATCACACACACACACAGTTACATGTAGCCTCATCTGATCACACACACAGTTACATGTAGCCTCATCTGATCACACACACACACAGTTACATGTAGCCTCATCTGATCACACACACAGTTACATGTAGCCTCATCTGATCACACACACACACAGTTACATGTAGCCTCATCTGATCACACACACACAGTTACATGTAGCCTCAGCTGATCACACACACACACAGTTACATGTAGCCTCATCTGATCACACACACACGCACAGTTACATGTAGCCTCATCTGATCACACACACACACAGTTACATGTAGCCTCATCTGATCACACACACGCACAGTTACATGTAGCCTCATCTGATCACACACACACACAGTTACATGTAGCCTCATCTGATCACACACACAGTTACATGTAACCTCATCTGATCACACACACACACAGTTACATGTAGCCTCATCTGATCACACACACACAGTTACATGTAGCCTCATCTGATCACACACACACACAGTTACATGTAGCCTCATCTGATCACACGCACAGTTACATGTAGCCTCATCTGATCACACACACACACACACAGTTACATGTAGCCTCATCTGATCACACACACACACACAGTTACATGTAGCCTCAGCTGATCACACACACACACACAGTTACATGTAACCTCATCTGATCACACACACACACACAGTTACATGTAACCTCATCTGATCACACACACACACAGTTACATGTAGCCTCATCTGATCACACGCACAGTTACATGTAGCCTCATCTGATCACACACACACACAGTTACATGTAGCCTCATCTGATCACACACACACACAGTTACATGTAGGCTCATCTGATCACACACACGCACAGTTACATGTAGCCTCATCTGATCACACACACACACACAGTTACATGTAACCTCATCTGATCACACACACAGTTACATGTAGCCTCAGCTGATCACACACACACACACAGTTACATGTAGCCTCAGCTGATCACACACACACACACAGTTACATGTAGCCTCAGCTGATCACACACACACACACAGTTACATGTAACCTCATCTGATCACACACACAGTTACATGTAGCCTCAGCTGATCACACACACACACACAGTTACATGTAGCCTCAGCTGATCACACACACACACACAGTTACATGTAACCTCATCTGATCACACACAGTTACATGTAGCCTCATCTGATCACACACACACGCACAGTTACATGTAGCCTCATCTGATCACACACACACACAGTTACATGTAGCCTCATCTGATCACACACACACACAGTTACATGTAGCCTCATCTGATCACACACACACACACAGTTACATGTAGCCTCATCTGATCACACACACGCACAGTTACATGTAGCCTCATCTGATCACACACACACGCACAGTTACATGTAGCCTCATCTGATCACACACACACGCACAGTTACATGTAGCCTCATCTGATCACACACACACACAGTTACATGTAGCCTCATCTGATCACACACACACACACAGTTACATGTAGCCTCATCTGATCACACACACACACACAGTTACATGTAGCCTCATCTGATCACACACACGCACAGTTACATGTAGCCTCATCTGATCACACACACACAGTTACATGTAGCCTCATCTGATCACACACACACACAGTTACATGTAGCCTCAGCTGATCACACACACAGTTACATGTAGCCTCATCTGATCACACACACACAGTTATATGTAGCCTCATCTGATCACACACACAGTTACATGTAGCCTCATCTGATCACACACACACACAGTTACATGTAGCCTCATCTGATCACACACACACAGTTACATGTAGCCTCATCTGATCACACACACACAGTTACATGTAGCCTCATCTGATCACACACACACACACAGTTACATGTAGCCTCATCTGATCACACACACGCACAGTTACATGTAGCCTCATCTGATCACACACACACAGTTACATGTAGCCTCATCTGATCACACACACACACAGTTACATGTAGCCTCATCTGATCACACACACACACAGTTACATGTAGCCTCATCTGATCACACACACACAGTTACATGTAGCCTCATCTGATCACACACACGCACAGTTACATGTAGCCTCATCTGATCACACACACACACAGTTACATGTAGCCTCATCTGATCACACACACACAGTTACATGTAGCCTCATCTGATCACACACACACACAGTTACATGTAACCTCATCTGATCACACACACACAGTTACATGTAGCCTCATCTGATCACACACACACACACACACAGTTACATGTAGCCTCATCTGATCACACACACAGTTACATGTAGCCTCATCTGATCACACACACGCACAGTTACATGTAGCCTCATCTGATCACACACACACAGTTACATGTAGCCTCATCTGATCACACACACACACACAGTTACATGTAGCCTCATCTGATCACACACACACACACACACACAGTTACATGTAGCCTCATCTGATCACACACACACAGTTACATGTAGCCTCATCTGATCACACACACAGTTACATGTAGCCTCATCTGATCACACACACACACAGTTACATGTAGCCTCATCTGATCACACACACAGTTACATGTAGCCTCATCTGATCACACACACACACAGTTACATGTAGCCTCATCTGATCACACACACAGTTACATGTAGCCTCATCTGATCACACACACAGTTACATGTAGCCTCATCTGATCACACACACACACAGTTACATGTAGCCTCATGTGATCACACACACACACAGTTACATGTAGCCTCATCTGATCACACACACAGTTACATGTAGCCTCATCTGATCACACACACAGTTACATGTAGCCTCATCTGATCACACACACACACAGTTACATGTAGCCTCATCTGATCACACACACAGTTACATGTAGCCTCATCTGATCACACACACAGTTACATGTAGCCTCATCTGATCACACACACACACAGTTACATGTAGCCTCATCTGATCACACACACAGTTACATGTAGCCTCATCTGATCACACACACCAGTTACATGTAGCCTCAATCTGATCACACACACACACAGTTACATGTAGCCTCATCTGATCACACACACCACACAGTTACATGTAGCCTCATCTGATCACACACACCAGTTACATGTAGCCTCATCTGATCACACACACAGTTACATGTAGCCTCATCTGATCACACACACAGTTACATGTAGCCTCATCTGATCACACACACACACAGTTACATGTAGCCTCATCTGATCACACACAGTTAGTCATCTGATCACACACACAGTTACATGTAGCCTCATCTGATCACACACACACACAGTTACATGTAGCCTCATCTGATCACACACACACACAGTTACATGTAGCCTCATCTGATCACACACACACACACAGTTACATGTAGCCTCATCTGATCACACACACAGTTACATGTAGCCTCATCTGATCACACACACGCACAGTTACATGTAGCCTCATCTGATCACACACACACACAGTTACATGTAGCCTCAACTGATCACACACACACACGACAGTTTACATGTAGCCTCATCTGATCACACACACACCAGTTACATGTAGCCTCATCTGATCACACACACACAGTTACATGTAGCCTCATCTGATCACACACACCCACAGTTACATGTAGCCTCATCTGATCACACACACACACAAGTTACATGTAGCCTCATCTGATCACACACAGACACACAGTTACATGTCGGCCTCATCTGATCACACACACACAGTTACATGTAGCCTCATCTGATCACACACACAGTTACATGTAGCCTCATCTGATCACACACACGCACAGTTACATGTAGCCTCAGCTGATCACACACACACACAGTAACATGTAGCCTCATCTGAATCACACACACACACAGTTACATGTAGCCTCATCTGATCACACACACACACAGTTACATGTAGCCTCATCTGATCACACACACGCACAGTTACATGTAGCCTCAGCTGATCACACACAGTTACATGTAGCCTCATCTGATCACACACACACACACACACACAGTTACATGTAGCCTCATCTGATCACACACACACAGTTACATTAGGCCTCACCTGATCACACACACAGCACACAGTTACGATGTAGCCTTCATCTGATCACACACACACACACACGTTACATGTAGCCTCATCTGATCTTCACCACACACACACACAGTTACATGTAGCCTCATCTGATCACACACACACACACAGTTACATGTAGGCCACATCTGATCACACACAACAGTTACATGTAGGCCTCATCTGACACACACACAGTTACATGTAGCTCATCTGATCACACACACACAGTTACATGTAGCCTCATCTGATCACGACACACAGCACACAAGTTACTATGTAGCCTCAAT
Source organism: Bombina bombina (assembly GCF_027579735.1). NCBI lineage: Eukaryota > Metazoa > Chordata > Amphibia > Anura > Bombinatoridae > Bombina > Bombina bombina. Next base: position 2,303,603 of record NC_069500.1, read on the forward strand.
CTGATCACACACACGCACAGTTACATGTAGCCTCACCTGATCACACACACACACAGTTACATGTAGCCTCATCTGATCACACACACAGTTACATGTAGCCTCATCTGATCACACACACACAGTTACATGTAGCCTCATCTGATCACACACACACACACACAGTTACATGTAGCCTCACCTGATCACACACACGCACAGTTACATGTAGCCTCATCTGATCACACACACAGTTACATGTAGCCTCATCTGATCACACACACAGTTACATGTAGCCTCACCTGATCACACACACGCACAGTTACATGTAGCCTCATCTGATCACACACACAGTTACATGTAGCCTCATCTGATCACACACACAGTTACATGTAGCCTCATCTGATCACACACACAGTTACATGTAGCCTCATCTGATCACACACACGCACAGTTACATGTAGCCTCATCTGATCACACACACAGTTACATGTAGCCTCATCTGATCACACACACACACAGTTACATGTAGCCTCATCTGATCACACACACAGTTACATGTAGCCTCATCTGATCACACACACACACAGTTACATGTAGCCTCATCTGATCACACACACACACAGTTACATGTAGCCTCATCTGATCACACACACAGTTACATGTAGCCTCATCTGATCACACACACACACAGTTACATGTAGCCTCATCTGATCACACACACAGTTACATGTAGCCTCATCTGATCACACACACACACAGTTACATGTAGCCTCATCTGATCACACACACACACACAGTTACATGTAGCCTCATCTGATCACACACACAGTTACATGTAGCCTCATCTGATCACACACACAGTTACATGTAGCCTCATCTGATCACACACACAGTTACATGTAGCCTCATCTGATCACACACACACACAGTTACATGTAGCCTCATCTGATCACACACACACAGTTACATGTAGCCTCATCTGATCACACACACAGTTACATGTAGCCTCATCTGATCACACACACACACAGTTACATGTAGCCTCATCTGATCACCACACACAGCAGTTACATGTAGCCTCATCTATCACACACACTGATCAGCACACAGTTTACATGTAGCCTCATCTGATCACACACACACACAGTTACATGTAGCCTCATCTGATCACACACACACACATTAAAATGTAGCCTCATCTGATCACACACACACAGTTACATGTAGCCTCATCTGATCACACACACACACAGTTACATGTAGCCTCATCTGATCACACACACTCACAGTTACATGTAGCCTCTATCTGATCACACACACAGTTACATGGTAGCCTCATCTGATCACACACACACACAGTTACATGTAGCCCTCATCTGATCACACACACACACCAGTTACATGTAGCCTCATCTTGATCACACACACAACAGTTACATGTAGCCTCATCTGATCACACACACACACACACAGTTACATTAGCCTCATCTGATCACACACACAGTTACATGTAGCCTCATCTGATCACACACACACACAGTTACATGTAGCCTCATCTGATCACACACACACACAGTTACATGTAGCCTCATCTGATCACACACACACAGTTACAGGTAGCCTCATCTGATCACACACACACACACACAGTTACATGTAGCCTCATCTGATCACACACACAGTTACATGTAGCCTCATCTGATCACACACACACAGTTACATGTAGCCTCATCTGATCACACACACACAGTTACATGTAGCCTCATCTGATCACACACACACACAGTTACATGTAGCCTCATCTGATCACACACACACACAGTTACATGTAGCCTCATCTGATCACACACACACAGTTACATGTAGCCTCATCTGATCACACACACACACAGTTACATGTAGCCTCATCTGATCACACACACACACACACAGTTACATGTAGCCTCATCTGATCACACACACACACACAGTTACATGTAGCCTCATCTGATCACACACACACAGTTACATGTAGCCTCACCTGATCACACACACACACAGTTACATGTAGCCTCATCTGATCACACACACACACACACACAGTTACATGTAGCCTCATCTGATCACACACACACAGTTACATGTAGCCTCATCTGATCACACACACACACAGTTACATGTAACCTCATCTGATCACACACACACAGTTACATGTAGCCTCATCTGATCACACACACACACACACACAGTTACATGTAGCCTCATCTGATCACACACACACACAGTTACATGTAGCCTCACCTGATCACACACACACACACAGTTACATGTAGCCTCATCTGATCACACACACACACAGTTACATGTAGCCTCATCTGATCACACACACACACAGTTACATGTAGCCTCATCTGATCACACACACACACAGTTACATGTAGCCTCATCTGATCACACACACACAGTTACATGTAGCCTCACCTGATCACACACACACACAGTTACATGTAGCCTCATCTGATCACACACACACAGTTACATGTAGCCTCACCTGATCACACACACACACAGTTACATGTAGCCTCATCTGATCACACACACACACACAGTTACATGTAGCCTCATCTGATCACACACACACAGTTACATGTAGCCTCATCTGATCACACACACACAGTTACATGTAGCCTCATCTGATCACACACACACAGTTACATGTAGCCTCATCTGATCACACACACACACAGTTACATGTAGCCTCATCTGATCACACACACAGTTACATGTAGCCTCATCTGATCACACACACACACACAGTTACATGTAGCCTCATCTGATCACACACACACACACAGTTACATGTAGCCTCACCTGATCACACACACACACACAGTTACATGTAGCCTCATCTGATCACACACACACAGTTACATGTAGCCTCATCTGATCACACACACACACAGTTACATGTAGCCTCACCTGATCACACACACACACAGTTACATGTAGCCTCATCTGATCACACACACACACAGTTACATGTAGCCTCATCTGATCACACACACAGTTACATGTAGCCTCATCTGATCACACACACACACACAGTTACATGTAGCCTCATCTGATCACACACACACACAGTTACATGTAGCCTCATCTGATCACACACACACACACAGTTACATGTAGCCTCATCTGATCACACACACACACACAGTTACATGTAGCCTCATCTGATCACACACACACAGTTACATGTAGCCTCATCTGATCACACACACACACAGTTACATGTAGCCTCATCTGATCACACACACACACAGTTACATGTAGCCTCATCTGATCACACACACGCACAGTTACATGTAGCCTCATCTGATCACACACACAGTTACATGTAGCCTCATCTGATCACACACACACACAGTTACATGTAGCCTCACCTGATCACACACACACGCACAGTTACATGTAGCCTCATCTGATCACACACACAGTTACATGTAGCCTCACCTGATCACACACACACACACAGTTACATGTAGCCTCACCTGATCACACACACACAGTTACATGTAGCCTCATCTGATCACACACACACACACAGTTACATGTAGCCTCATCTGATCACACACACACACACAGTTACATGTAGCCTCATCTGATCACACACACACACACAGTTACATGTAGCCTCATCTGATCACACACACACAGTTACATGTAGCCTCATCTGATCACACACACACAGTTACATGTAGCCTCATCTGATCACACACACAGTTACATGTAGCCTCATCTGATCACACACACACACAGTTACATGTAGCCTCACCTGATCACACACACAGTTACATGTAGCCTCACCTGATCACACACACACAGTTACATGTAGCCTCATCTGATCACACACACACAGTTACATGTAGCCTCATCTGATCACACACACACACAGTTACATGTAGCCTCATCTGATCACACACACACACAGTTACATGTAGCCTCATCTGATCACACACAGTTACATGTAGCCTCATCTGATCACACACACAGTTACATGTAGCCTCATCTGATCACACACACACACAGTTACATGTAGCCTCATCTGATCACACACACAGTTACATGTAGCCTCATCTGATCACACACACACACACAGTTACATGTAGCCTCATCTGATCACACACACACACAGTTACATGTAGCCTCATCTGATCACACAGTTACATGTAGCCTCATCTGATCACACACAGTTACATGTAGCCTCACCTGATCACACACACACACAGTTACATGTAGCCTCACCTGATCACACAGTTACATGTAGCCTCATCTGATCACACACACAGTTACATGTAGCCTCATCTGATCACACACACAGTTACATGTAGCCTCATCTGATCACACACACACAGTTACATGTAGCCTCATCTGATCACACACACACACACACACACAGTTACATGTAGCCTCATCTGATCACACAGTTACATGTAGCCTCATCTGATCACACACACACAGTTACATGTAGCCTCATCTGATCACACACAGTTACATGTAGCCTCATCTGATCACACACACACACAGTTACATGTAGCCTCATCTGATCACACACACACACACACACAGTTACATGTAGCCTCATCTGATCACACAGTTACATGTAGCCTCATCTGATCACACACACACACACAGTTACATGTAGCCTCATCTGATCACACACACACAGTTACATGTAGCCTCATCTGATCACACAGTTACATGTAGCCTCAGCTGATCACACACACAGAGTTACATGTAGCCTCATCTGATCACACACACACACACAGTTACATGTAGCCTCATCTGATCACACACACACACACAGTTACATGTAGCCTCATCTGATCACACACACAGTTACATGTAGCCTCATCTGATCACACACACACACAGTTACATGTAGCCTCATCTGATCACACACACACACACAGTTACATGTAGCCTCATCTGATCACACACACACACAGTTACATGTAGCCTCATCTGATCACACACACACACAGTTACATGTAGCCTCATCTGATCACACACACGCACAGTTACATGTAGCCTCATCTGATCACACACACACAGTTACATGTAGCCTCATCTGATCACACACACACACACACACACACAGTTACATGTAGCCTCATCTGATCACACACACAGTTACATGTAGCCTCATCTGATCACACACACACACACAGTTACATGTAGCCTCATCTGATCACACACACACACACAGTTACATGTAGCCTCATCTGATCACACACACACACACAGTTACATGTAGCCTCATCTGATCACACACACACACACAGTTACATGTAGCCTCATCTGATCACACACACACAGTTACATGTAGCCTCATCTGATCACACACACACAGTTACATGTAGCCTCATCTGATCACACACACACAGTTACATGTAGCCTCACCTGATCACACACACGCACAGTTACATGTAGCCTCATCTGATCACACACACAGTTACATGTAGCCTCATCTGATCACACACACAGTTACATGTAGCCTCATCTGATCACACACACGCACAGTTACATGTAGCCTCATCTGATCACACACACAGTTACATGTAGCCTCATCTGATCACACACACACACACACAGTTACATGTAGCCTCATCTGATCACACACACACACACACAGTTACATGTAGCCTCATCTGATCACACACACACACAGTTACATGTAGCCTCACCTGATCACACACACAGTTACATGTAGCCTCATCTGATCACACACACAGTTACATGTAGCCTCATCTGATCACACACACACAGTTACATGTAGCCTCATCTGATCACACACACACAGTTACATGTAGCCTCACCTGATCACACACACGCACAGTTACATGTAGCCTCATCTGATCACACACACAGTTACATGTAGCCTCATCTGATCACACACACACACAGTTACATGTAGCCTCACCTGATCACACACACGCACAGTTACATGTAGCCTCATCTGATCACACACACAGTTACATGTAGCCTCATCTGATCACACACACAGTTACATGTAGCCTCATCTGATCACACACACAGTTACATGTAGCCTCATCTGATCACACACACACAGTTACATGTAGCCTCATCTGATCACACACACACAGTTACATGTAGCCTCACCTGATCACACACACGCACAGTTACATGTAGCCTCACCTGATCACACACACAGTTACATGTAGCCTCATCTGATCACACACACAGTTACATGTAGCCTCATCTGATCACACACACAGTTACATGTAGCCTCATCTGATCACACACACAGTTACATGTAGCCTCATCTGATCACACACACAGTTACATGTAGCCTCATCTGATCACACACACAGTTACATGTAGCCTCATCTGATCACACACACGCACAGTTACATGTAGCCTCATCTGATCACACACACAGTTACATGTAGCCTCATCTGATCACACACACAGTTACATGTAGCCTCATCTGATCACACACACACACAGTTACATGTAGCCTCATCTGATCACACACACACACAGTTACATGTAGCCTCATCTGATCACACACACACACAGTTACATGTAGCCTCATCTGATCACACACACACACAGTTACATGTAGCCTCATCTGATCACACACACAGTTACATGTAGCCTCATCTGATCACACACACACACAGTTACATGTAGCCTCATCTGATCACACACACACACACACAGTTACATGTAGCCTCATCTGATCACACACACAGTTACATGTAGCCTCATCTGATCACACACACAGTTACATGTAGCCTCATCTGATCACACACACAGTTACATGTAGCCTCATCTGATCACACGCACAGTTACATGTAGCCTCATCTGATCACACACACACACAGTTACATGTAGCCTCATCTGATCACACACACACACACAGTTACATGTAGCCTCATCTGATCACACACACAGTTACATGTAGCCTCATCTGATCACACACACACAGTTACATGTAGCCTCATCTGATCACACACACACAGTTACATGTAGCCTCATCTGATCACACACACACACAGTTACATGTAGCCCTCATCTGATCACAACACACACAGTTACATGTAGCCTCATCTGATCACACACACGACAACAGTTACATGTAGCCTCATCTGATCACACAAGCACACAGTTACATGTAGCCTCATCTGATCACCAGCACACCAGTTACATGTAGCCTCATCTGATCACACACACAGTTACATGTAGCCTCATCTGATCACACACACAGCACAGCACCTTACATGTAGCCTCATTCTGATCACAACACACACACAGTTACATGTAGCCCTCATCTGATCACACACGCACACAGTTACATGTAGCCTCATCTGATCACCACACCACACACAGTTACATCGTAGCCCTCATCTGATCAACACACACATCAGTTACATGTAGCCTCATCTGATAACACACACACACAGTTTACATGTAGCCTCATCTGATCACACTACACCAGTTACACGTAAGCCCCCCCTCCCCCTCATCTGATCACACACACACACACAGTTTACATGTAGCTCAGCTGATCACACTCACACACACAGTTACATGTAAGCCTTCATCTGATCACACACACACACACAGTTACATGTAGCCTCATCTGATCACACACACACGCACACAGTTACATGTAGCCTCATCTGATCACACACACAGTTACATGTAGCCTCATCTGATCACACACACACACAGTTACATGTAGCCTCATCTGATCACACACACACACACAGTTACATGTAGCCTCATCTGATCACACACACACACACAGTTACATGTAGCCTCATCTGATCACACACACACACAGTTACATGTAGCCTCATCTGATCACACACACACACAGTTACATGTAGCCTCATCTGATCACACACACACACAGTTACATGTAGCCTCATCTGATCACACACACACACAGTTACATGTAGCCTCATCTGATCACACACACACACAGTTACATGTAGCCTCATCTGATCACACACACACACAGTTACATGTAGCCTCATCTGATCACACACACACACAGTTACATGTAGCCTCATCTGATCACACACACACACAGTTACATGTAGCCTCATCTGATCACACACACACACACAGTTACATGTAGCCTCATCTGATCACACACACACACAGTTACATGTAGCCTCATCTGATCACACACACACACACAGTTACATGTAGCCTCATCTGATCACACACACACACAGTTACATGTAGCCTCATCTGATCACACACACACACACAGTTACATGTAGCCTCATCTGATCACACACACACACAGTTACATGTAGCCTCATCTGATCACACACACACAGTTACATGTAGCCTCATCTGATCACACACACACACAGTTACATGTAGCCTCATCTGATCACACACACACACAGTTACATGTAGCCTCATCTGATCACACACACACACACAGTTACATGTAGCCTCATCTGATCACACACACACACACACAGTTACATGTAGCCTCATCTGATCACACACACACACAGTTACATGTAGCCTCATCTGATCACACACACACACAGTTACATGTAGCCTCATCTGATCACACACACACACACAGTTACATGTAGCCTCATCTGATCACACACACACACACAGTTACATGTAGCCTCATCTGATCACAACACACACAGTTACATGTACCTCATCTGAACACACACACACAGTTACATGTAGCCTCATCTGATCACACACACACACAGTTACATGTAGCCTCATCTGATCACACACACACACAGTTACATGTAGCCTCATCTGATCACACACACACACACTTACATGTAGCCTCATCTGATCACACACACGCACAGTTACATGTAGCCTCATCTGATCACACACACACACACACAGTTACATGTAGCCTCATCTGATCACACACACACAGTTACATGTAGCCTCATCTGATCACACACACACAGTTACATGTAGCCTCATCTGATCACACACACAGTTACATGTAGCCTCATCTGATCACACACACACACACAGTTACATGTAGCCTCATCTGATCACACACACACAGTTACATGTAGCCTCATCTGATCACACACACAGTTACATGTAGCCTCATCTGATCACACACACACACAGTTACATGTAGCCTCATCTGATCACACACACACACACAGT